>NC_092291.1:24580891-24688391 GCF_036320965.1 Panulirus ornatus
TCAAAAAGGTCAGGCCATTAAAATCGAAGGGTCGTAACAAACAGTGATCGGTGGTCGTACGATCGTATACTCGCGGGTAAATCATCTCGTCACATAATCGTCTGGACAGACAACAAAAGCATGACCCCGAGCGTGCGCGTCTGCATAGCAGACGACATTACTCTGTGATCCTGACTACATTAATCTATCATCCTAAGTTTACGATGACTGGTTAAGGCGGAGGAGTAATTTACGGGCGTCCACGGGCATAAAGAGAAGCCGGGCGGGCGGCGCCAGGAACTGTACATCAACGTTAATTGCTCTTTAAATTTAAGATTAATAAGTTTTTCAGCACCACGTACGATGGTGACAGTCACAGCGCCTTTCTGGTATCATGGGTGGGCTGTTACCCCGCCATGGGCCCCGAGGGGCATCTCTTGAACACGTCTGGGGTAACGGTGTGGCCAGATCGGACTTCACCACTGTCCCAGCTATTTTTCCAATACTCGCTGTATATCATTTCAAGTTTCGCATCCGCCTGTCACCACTTTAAACACTATCATTGTGAGCACAACTTGCCCGAAGACTTCTCTATCTTTCTATGCGCACGGAGAATGAGATTCGACCTGTTTTTCAATACAAGTCCATGATATATATATATATATATATATATATATATATATATATATATATATATATATATATATATATATATATATATGTATATATATATACACACACTAGCCTAGTGATGATGACCAAGTGATCCCCTGGAGACCCTCGAGTACGATCGCTAGGTATCAGTCGTAAATGAAATATACGATGGTGTTACACGTACGAAGTTGTACTGATGGCGAAGGGAACGACGGTTCAACAAGGTGGGTTAAGGTTAACGCCACCAGCATCGGTGGCAGGGGAGGCCGCGCCCAAGTTACGAACTGCAATATTTTACCAGCGTTACGATCTTCACACCCTGAAGAACAGATTGCTTCATCCTGTAAGGGTAACTTCCATTACACCGACCTAGACCCAAGACAGAACAGTGCTATTTATTTGGCCTTACAGTCAGGCCAGATGACGACCACATGTCACAATTTCTGATTTGATGCACGGGCCAACCCTGTCCCAAAAGAATAACCATGGAAAATGACTATGACCCAACTCCTGTCGTAATAGCGGGTAAAACAATGACGCTATAGGCACGGCGGGCCTTCCTTAAAGACGGCTCACGAAATTTAAACTCTCGCTCATCCCCGTCAGCACAACGGTATACGACCTTTGGGTAAGGTGGTGTGACCTGTGACCTGACCCTTAAAAGGCATGTTTAAGGAGACAGGCCATCATAACCAAGTGTTGTGTTCCGTCGTGCTCAACTTCACCCAAGCTTCGTGACTGGGCACACACATCTCTCACACCGTAGCAGGAAATCAATCATCTTGCTCTCGGAACAAAATACAATAATTACAGGTGAAAAAAATGGAGACACGAAATATCTGGTGTCGCAAACCAATCGTTGATGAGGAAAGACAAATTTACGGAAAGTGAATCGAGATATATAGAGTTCCTCTGTTGACTCAGGGTATGACTTAATGGTTAGCTAATAAAAATACGCAGACGGAAAGCACTTTTTATCGTCCCTAATCCATCATCGCGATACAAGTGCTGCGCAAATGCATGAAAATCTCATAGGTACTTTGAAAGGACATGGCATACAAGGAAAGAAGGGGATAAGCCTGTACTCACCGATTACCCCCTAAAACTTCCCACAGCCTCGCTGGAAGCACTTCACTGGTCTGTATACACACGTTTCACGCAGTCTGTTGATCAGACACATAATCATCTCGGTATGCAGTATACAGACACAGCTCTCCTGGATTTTCAAAGTGTACATTATGATGCGGCATTCGATTCAACACCTTACTAAAACTCCTGTTCGTTCGGAAAATCTTACATAAAGCGTGATGGTAAATGTTACTGGACGGTGTTTTTCTTTCTTTTTTTTTTTTTAATTCTTATAGATCGGGCGTCATTTTAAAGTCTTAAAAGATAAAAAAAGAATAATGCTGTAGCAGTATATGGATGTGGTGGTGAGCTTTGCTCTACCTAATGTGGGAGAATCACTTCTAGAAAAAGGCACAAAAACTATTACTTGAAAATAACTGCAGACCTGAAGGCTAACTCACGTAAGCGTCTTTCGAAATTCCTCCATCTCCACGCCTGTCTGACCTTTAGTTAAGATGTGATACGATTTCCCGCGTATTAAAGATGGTGGTGTTACATATACAGGATACAGCCTTTGTGAGAGACAAGATCCAGCGTGTTATTATCTTACCTGGCCGGCTCTCTCGTACCACCTGGATCAAGGGGTCACTTCCTGCACAGTCTTAAAAGATTTCCTTCTTAGCGGTATCTTAGCGACATAGCAATTTCCTGCTCACTTCAGCTGTACAGTGTTAGCCTGATATCTCTGAGAGAGAATAGGACTGAGATCACATTTCCAAGATTATCAGATCTTGCTCCACGATTATCAGGGCAAGATCTTCCTTCTTCCACGATTATCAGAACCAGATTTTCCTCTAGGAATATCAGAACAAGATCTTCCTTCCTCCACGATCATCAGAACAAGATCTTCCTTCCTCCACGATTATCAGAACAAGATCTTCCTTCCTCCACGATTATCAGAACAAGATCTTCCTTCCTCGATTATCAGAGCAAGATCTTCCTTCCTCCACGATTATCAGAACAAGATCTTCCCTCCTCCACGATCATCAGAACAAGATCTTCCTTCCTCCACGATTATCAGAACAAGATCTTCCTTCCTCCACGATTATCAGAACAAGATCTTCCCTCCTCCACGATTATCAGAACAAGATCTTCCTTCCTCCACGATTATCAGAACAAGATCTTCCTTCCTCCACGATCATCAGAACAAGATCTTCCTTCCTCCACGATTATCAGAACAAGATCTTCCCTCCTCCACGATTATCAGAACAAGGTCTTCCTTCCTCCACGATTATCAGAACAAGATCTTCCTTCCTCCACGATTATCAGAGCAAGATCTTCCTTCCTCCACGATTATCAGAGCAAGATCTTCCTTCCTCCACGATTATAAGAACAAGATCTTACTTCCTCCACGATTATCAGAGCAAGATCTTCCTTCCTCCACGATTATCAGAGTAAGATCTTACTTCCTCCAAGATTAAGATTATCAGAGCAAGATTCTACCTCCTCCTCCCTGATTATCGGAGGTAGATGCTACTTCCTCTACGATTACCAGAGCAAGATTCAACCTCCTTTATGATGATCAGAGCAAGATTCTACCTCCACGATTATCAGAGCAAGATTCTACCAACTTAACTTTTCCCTAAACATCTATATTTTGTTAGCCTGGTGGCTTGTATACGATATGCAAGAACTAATATTTTCACTCACGGGAAAACTCTTACAGTTCCTTTTTATTTTCACGGAAGTCTAACATGACACCAAATCCCCCACATGCCTTTCCTCTGCTGTCACTTTTGTCACTGCGGGGTTATAAACATTCCATTTTCATCCGTCAGTAAAGAAGGAATTCCGAAACGAATTTTGCCAGGTGTGTAGAATTCAAGTCCCTTATGCTGGAAAGCAGAAATGGTATTGTATATTGTTACTGACTTAGTGAGAAGGTTTCACACGAAGCTTTCTGCTCCTCTGTATCGTGCTGTAATACAAGTTATACCTTACGTGTGCGTTTCATTAGACTGACCTCCATCTCCACAGCTCAGTAGGTATACAGCGCTTCCCTTGATTAGGCAGTGATAGTATCCGAAAAGTGGATTATTACATATGTGGAAAGTCTTCTGTCCATTCCGCGAGATTCGGATCTCCCATTAGTAATCTTGAGAGGTAACCGCAAAGTACAATCATTTTTAAGTAGACATAATCATATTAGCCGAAAGAGTTGAGACATATCGTAGTAATATCAGAGTAATGTGAACACAAGTCTACGTAGTATGCCAGGCCAGCCAGGATGTGGTGGCCAAGTAGGACTATATACGCAGCAGACACCAACAGAATTGAGGAGCACCATGATATTTTGACCCTAGACTTGAGCTGTGGGGTATATTGGACCTAGAATATCATCGCAAGATCCTAGACGGAGCCGCGGAGGTAGAAGAATGCCGAAACCATCGTAAGCTATACGTAAGGTAAGGTCCCAGACCAAGCTGAGGAGGTAGAAGACCTCCAAAACCATCGTAAAGAACAGCAGAGGATCATGAACAATGCAGATGATGAAAACGAGTGGGACACCGAGGAGAAATACCGACATGTGAAGTTTTGAAGTGAAAAAGAAAACGTCCTCAAAAGATGAACGGATTTACAGTACGACGGGAGTGTGGTGACTGTGGTTTACACAGCAGGACTAACAAGCGTTCCTGAACGTTCGTACAGGCGGAGAGGACGAGAGAAGCCAACAGCACGTGTTCCTGAACGTACAGGTGGACGAGAGGACGTGAGAAGCCAATATAAACAATGGGTACAAACCTTCGACAAAACCTTAAGACAGATCTTTACCAGTGTTGATGGCAGCGTTACTCTTTTGTTCCTGCGACACAGATGACGATGAAAATAATGAAGCAAGAATGAGGAATGTAAATAACTGAAAATAGGTGTCAGATCGCACAAAAAAAAATAAATAAGAGGCAAGTACAAGAAAGAAACCATCGCGTTGTAATGAAATGGTAAGCTGGATCCTACCAACTTTCAAAACAAGAGAGAAAGGCAGATTCAGGGCTTGACTATTTGAAAAACACTTACACTCTACTCATTATACTACTGTAGTGCACTTAAATAGACTCTTAAGGCACTGAAATTGCACGGAGGGACGAGTGTTCACAGAGTGTTTACAGCCGACGCTGCTTGCATTTTATGAGCAGTGGAAACTTTGGGAATCATTCAGACTTTACTGCCTGTGGTGCAGGGAAGCGAGTTTTATCGTGAAATATAGTAGGAAGATACCGGAACGTCTGGTTCCCTACCCTCACTCGAACATAATTCCCTGTGTAAGACTACAGAAAGATCCATGATAACATTAAACCACTTGAAGTACAGTTTGGACCCGAAACTATTCGTCTCGAGAACTGTAAATGTCAGTTTTACCAGGAATGAGTCTGAGGCAAAATTCATGAGAAATCTAGATAACTGTCTTCAGAATGTACGTGATCAGACGAGCTCAGGCGGTTAGGGGAAGTCTGCCAGCTGAAGGCACAGGCTGGATGGTAAGCGAAACATCCAATAACTTTGTGACAAACGCAGGCGGAGGTAGAGGTGAGCCATCACAACCCACTTAAGGTCACTTAGGAGACATCCCACAGGATCCCTCTCGCACGTGCGTACAGATCCGCACTGATAGTGAAGGTGCGTATAAGTGAGGGGTGTGGCATAGCTTCATCTAGACCCCTTGCGTATCTGAAACATGTGATACTGGTCGAGTAGATGTCTGCTGATGTGGGTAAAATAAAGAATAAACCACTCGTCATTGACCGTATGAAAATTCGCTCAACACGAGTACACTTTCGAGCCATTTCGAGCGCGTCAACATCACACATGCTACGTCATGGCCATACTAACTTTCCTGGTTACGCATTTTATATGCGATCAGATATCATATATATATATATATATATATATATATATATATATATATATATATATATATATATATATATATATATATACACACACACACACACAAAATAAGGTGAGAGTTTTCAGTCTGCCAATATTACGTTTTCAGTCATTGTTCATTTTTCTTGCATCTCCACTGGTTTCGAAGACACAGTGGGTCAGGGAGTTTCTTAACTCACCCAGAAGAAGAGGCAAACTATTGATCAAATACAGATAAATCGAATGACTAAATATACATATGTTAATATATGAATAATCCACACCAATGTGTATAGAGACCAAACACGTCAGAAGTTCCTAAGGGGAAGCACAGACGAAGGAGGATGTGTAGCGGGCAATGTGACCGCTGGTTCTGGGGTGGGGTCACTGCCCGCATGAGATACACTTCCTCATAAGGGGAAGGAAGATAACACGTCGAGTATTTGGGAAGCTGCCGGGGTCCCGGAACGAAGTGGTGGCGACCAGACTCCTGGCGGGGTCGTTGCTGGGTAAATACAGAGCGGCGCCAGTGACAGTGATGGGAGTATTGGGTGATCTCATCGCCATGGATTCGCACAGTCTTATATACTACATTACCTCTCTCCAGAGCGACACCCAGTCGTGTAAGAGGTGGTGAATGGATACCAGAATATTTTTTTAGACCAACTCAGTGGAACTACGGGGTAGAAAATCCTGTGGTTTAACTTTAGGATGTAAGTAACCTGAATTACACCTGTATTGCACATTTACTGCTTTGTTTTTCCTTTTCTAATGTTCACTGGACCTGCCTCGTGCAATTTCACGTTTACCCAGAGCTGCAAGGAGGGAGGGAGGGAGGAAGACCCGTCTGCTGTCCAACGTTCTAAACCTTCTTCGTTTACCCGGGTCACAACTGAGACAGGTCTTGGACCCCGACATCGTCCCTGGAAACCCCATCTCTCTGGACAACCTTTTAAGCATTTTCTCTCAGAAATTTTTCGGGGTCTTCATCCAGGAGGAACCACCCTATCAGTTTCAATTCTAAAATACTGTGTCAGGGTATGTCTCGGTTGTATCAGTCAGTCCATACTTAGCCCGTCTACACCCACTCGTTCCAGATGTCTGTAGCTTTCAATGATTTCTTGAACAGTTCCCTCAGAGAACAAGTTCCTGTCGTCTTGAGCTATTCTTTGTTGTTCTGTGGATGAAACATATCTTCATATTACTGAAGAATATCTTGATGTTTCGGTATTAAAACGATGCCAAAAATTCCGTTGTAAATGTCTCTTTGATGATCTATTTTTTTTTTACCTCGATGATACTCATTCTCACCTTTCGAAAAATGGGCGACCATTCTACCTTTACGTGGTGTGGGGTAATTCCTTTCTTCCTCAGCTAATCTCATTACTACGATGATTGCTATAGGATCTCTGGGGATGACTCAAACAGCGTCTTGTCCACACAGCTCACGAATAATAATGGACGCTATGAATCACATCAAAATGTAAACTTCCTCTCCTGACCCAGCTGCAAATTTCGTGGAGACAACTATTGTGTTGCGAGAGTGAGTGAGTTTACCACTCGTGTGTTGTCCAGTCTCTTAACTTTGTATATTATATTATGTCTCCACAATGGGTATTTGCACACACATATACACACCCCCAGTGAAAAGTTCCCACAGCGCTGTGTCAGTAATGGCACCCCCATCACACACACACACACACACACACACACACACACACACACACACACACACAACACGCGCGCGCGCGCGACCTATGGAAATGAAAGGGACCACGAGAGCGAGTTCTCATTGACAAGATCTTGCCCGAGCCAAGCTTAATCTTGGCGAATTTTTGCACACCCACACGCCAGGTACCCAGTCACCGATCGGCCCTAAAAGGGGAGGATGGCTAACTGGGTTGTGCGCCAGCTGCCCTGCTCGGGACTCGAACCAGAGCCCGTTAGTTCCGTAAGTCGCAGCGCTAATTACATCGTGTTGTTACATAATACTATAATGGTTGTTAGACGTTCGCTTGTATACTGCGTTTGTCCGGAGGATATCCCATATCATACCAGGAAGATGATCAAATACCTTCCTTAAGATTCCTGAAACACGATCGAATCTTAAGACTTTCTTTTTTTTCCCCTTCGATTCTTTTTCAAAATCAGTTGTTTTCTCTCCCCAAGTTAAGAAACATCATGCCACTTGCCAGTCGCATGTTTTCACCTCTGCTGAGTGCATTTTCCAAGCTGCTGCCTTTACGTTTCTTACGTAAGAATAACTGCTCTCTCTCTCTCTCTCTCTCTCTCTCTCTCTCTCTCTCTCTCTCTCTCTCTCTCATCCAGCCCCAGCCGCGCGCCAGTGAGTAACCATAATTCCTCCGTCGCTTTAATATCAGGAAAGTCGTCCTTATCACAGACAGTTGTAAAGAAAAGGAGGAACTTCAGTATTCTTGATGCCGCTGACCATTATCATTCCAGGGTATTTAGACAGTTCCCTCGTGCGGCCCCGGCCATACGGAGGAAATAAGAGGAAAATGTCTCGATAGTGCATACTGAGCGAGTCTGAAGGCAGTGGATCATATTATTCCCCCCCCCCCTCTCTCTCTCTCTCTCTCTCTCTCTCTCTCTATATATATATATATATATATATATATATATATATATATACTATCCCTGGGGATAGGGGAAAAAGAATACTTCCCCCGTATTCCCTGCGTGTCGTAGAAGGCGACTAAAAGGGGAGGGAGCGGGGGGCTGGAAATCCTCTCCTATCGTTTTTTTTTTTTTTTTTTTTTAATTTTCCAAAAGAAGGAACAGAGAAGGCGGCCAGGTGAGGATATTCCCTCAGACGCCCAGTCCTCTGTTCTTAACGCTACCTCGCTAATGCGGGAAATGGCGAATAGTTTGAAAGAAATATATATATATATATATATATATATATATATATATATATATATATATATATATACACACACACACACACACACACACACACACACACACACACGCGCGCGCGCGCGCGCGCTTACACCACAGGTAAGCAAGGGAGATCACCGACAGAACTAGGTATCATGGTGGAGTTCCACAAGGAGGGTGGCTCTCGCCTCAGCAAACAGTAAGAACTTCGTTCACAGTTACAGTCACTTATCGGATTCCTACAATTATAAACGGCCTCTTAGGGGCTTCAACAATACGACTGTGTGTATGAGAGAGAGAGAGAGAGAGAGAGAGAGAGAGAGAGAGAGAGAGAGAGAGAGAGAGAGAGAGAGAGAGAGAGAGAGAGAGAGAGAGTGCTCAAATCAACATCACACACCCTTAGTCTGCCGCGGGTATATACACAAGGTACCAAAAACACGCACATGCTTAACAATCTTACACCATACACTTGTACAGACTTTAGTCTCCTCCTCCATTCCCAACTATCCCTTCTCCCTCTCCCACCTCCTTCCTCTCCTTCTAACCACATCAAAAAGAGAAATACCTCTGAATAATTATGATGGAGATACATAATTCGTCTACATCATTTAAACTTTTCTTTCAAATGTTAATAATAAATGGACCCTCCTGTGGAAATGGGGTTGGTTACTTGGGCCAGCTACGGTGATGGTATCTACCCAACACGCTTCAGGACGACGTTACGACTCGGGCACGACAGTACGACCCTTGGGCACGAAGATGAGACCCTTGGGGACACTGGTACGACCCTTGGGCACAAAGCTGTGACCCCTGGGCACGACGGTTGAACACTTGGGAACGAAAGTACGACCCTTGGGTACGACGGTACGAAACCTATGTCATGACGTTACGACCCCTTACGTATGATCATTAGATGTCTGGCGTCAACCTACAAGGGTATATGAATGGTCGTACCATCACACCCAAGGGTTGTGATCGTCCTGGTCTCAGGCCGTATCTTCAGGTCAAGGGTCGTTCCACCGTCCTCGAGGAGATACGAACCCCCGATATATCTCGGTCATATAAAATCTATTCTGCCCAGAATATATGCCAACACTAACTGCAATCGTTCTCAACCAATAACTTGAAAATAATTGTGCTAACTTTTATCACAACCAAATCCCACATTGTGTTGAAATATGCAAGAACTTTCGCGCGCTAAGTCAAGTACTTCTGCTGGAGAAGGGACGTAAAATTCCATTTTGCCTTTACGATATTTCCATCCACCTGGGCTGCCTAACAGGAATTCCCTGCCTGCCTAATGTGCTGTCGCAGACGGAACTTCGTCGAGTGCTCCTACAGGAGAAAGAGGATGAGTGAGGACCGGGGAAAGAGGAGGAGAGTGAAGTGTGAAGTGTGGCTCTCCACTATGGGAGAACCTCCAGGATGGGTCCGCCTTACAGGCTGACCCATCGGTATGAGAAGGCCACCTTGCTGGCCCAGCATTATGCGAGGACCACCATCTTGGCTCAACAGTACGAGATGACCACCAATTTGGCCTATCAGTATGAAAGGACCACCATGCGGATCCACCAGTACGAGAGGCCCACCATGCTACCTCACCATCAGGGATGGAAGGCTACTGTGCACCTCTTGTCCTGAGTCTTACCAACACAGATGCGACCCCTCATCTCTGCCAGTGTTACCAGTGATAGTCCGCTATGTCCCTCAGACCTCCTGACGTCAGTGTTACCATGGCCACGCGCGACACAAGACCCTGGGTTATTTGTGCATTTCGTGCCAGTGTTACCATGGTGACTCCCCGTAACAAATGATGTCAAGCCACTCCATATATAGGCTATTGTGTAGATATATATATATATATATATATATATATATATATATATATATATATATATATATATATTATATATTATATATATATATATATATATATATATATATATATATATATATATATATATATATATATATATATATATATAAAATGGAACGAGGAGAAGAGGGAGACCAAATTGGAGGTGGAAAGATGGAGTGAAAAAGATTTTGTGTGATCGGGGCCTGAACATGCAGGAGGGTGAAAGGAGGGCAAGGAATAGAGTGAATTGGAGCGATGTGGTATACAGGGGTTGACGTGCTGTCAGTGGATTGAATCAGGGCATGTGAAGCGTCTGGGGTAAACCATGGAAAGCTGTGTAGGTATGTATATTTGCGTGTGTGGACGTGTGTATGTACATGTGTATGGGGGGGGGGTTGGGCCATTTCTTTCGTCTGTTTCCTTGCGCTACCTCGCAAACGCGGGAGACAGCGACAAAGTATAAAAAAAAAAAAATATATATATATATATATATATATATATATATATATATATATATATATATATATATATATATAATAATACAAACCACGAATGAAAACTATACTTGTAAATCATACACTGTTATGTCTAGTCTGTATATCTCAAAAAAAAAATATTAAAAAAAAAATTAGTAGTTTAAGGTGAATTCCTTCACCAGGCAAAAGTTTAATACTACATTGTCTATGAATTCAAGACGTCCTAGAGAGAGAGAGAGAGAGAGAGAGAGAATTCTACAAAGGTCTTTTGAAACGTAAAAGAAAAAGCAACAATAGCCCGGGCCACTCACGATCCTCTTGGTGTGAGGAAACGAGCAGCGGGAGGAGAGGTGGGGAGTGAGGGAACGAAGAAAATGAGGGAATTTGGTGAAAAAGGAAAGAGATACGAGAGAGAGAGAGAGAGAGAGAGAGAGAGAGAGAGAGAGAGAGAGAGAGAGAGAGAGAGAGAGAGAGAGAGAGAGAGAAATAACAAGAGAGGCTAGGAAGAACCGACACCAAATGGTCAAAAGAATAAAAAAAAAAAAAAGAAATTAAGAGACAGAATCCGGACCTATATATGTGAGATTTGAACACGATGTAAAAACACCAGAGAAAGCCAGAGCCGCCAGAGGATAGAGGGTGACTGAGCAGGTAGCGCTACAGGAGGAGGCTGTCGAGAATGGTGGTGGGGTTTGTGAGCAGCTGAAGGTCCTGGAGGAGGCCGCTGCTCACCGTTGCAGCGTCTTACCGGGGCGCCCCGCTAGCAGCTTGAGCTTTTACAGCAGAACGTTAGGGTTCTTGACCATGATGGTACGACCCTTGTGTGTGTGTGTGTGTGTGTGTGTGTGTGCTCTAGTCAGGAGAAAGATCAACGTTCACTCTGTGATTGCCCAAGGGTCGTGCCGCTGCGCTCGCGGGTCGTACCATCGAGCTCGTGAGTCGAGCCGTCGTCCTCCAAAGGTTAACAGACGAGATATACGTCAGAGAGTATGCCACGTTCCTTCTTTCGGTTCGCACTGCATCTTGACTAATTCATCCCCTCCAGAAAGGTCTAGGTTATCTTGTTCCACAAGCTGGGTGGACACGTGTATGTAATTACGTATAATTACCCCCGGGACATTTTCTATGAAAGAGTGCTGGTATTACCAAGGTCATTATCACAGACGCGCAATCCCCAGTAGCAGGGAAATGTAGGCTATTTTGGCGTGGTAAGTTCTTGGACGAGACTGTACTCCCAGTGTTAGACCTTCACCAAAGGTCACTTTTCACTCGCGGTGTGTCCTTAAACAGACGGAGTCCGGTTAACACCCATGTGTATATGTATAAAATATCGGATCTTTCTCAAAAAGGCTCGTCAGCCACACTGCGCTGGGTTGAAAGACACTAATACAACATCCAATACGTCACTTCCTATTACTTGGCCGGCGACAGGAGCAACCTGAGACAACTTCACAGAGGGCCTGGACAAACGTCTACGACCTGTGCCACATCAGACAGGTGGTGATGATTGCGTAGACCTACGGTTTGCAGCCCACAGTAGCCTGATTAAGCAGAGGAACAAGACGACACCACCGGTGTACAGACCTAGCGAAGCCTCTGGGGGTCTTCTACCCTCGCAGCCCGAGCTGAGTCCTGGCTGTTGAGCTGGTGTCTTTGGTCGACCCACATAGCCCCTACAGCCTGGCAAGTCTGGTATATTTTGTTGGTACTAGTTCAGTGTACTCTGAACTTCTCTACTGTGCATCTCATGGTGTTTCTGATGACAGCAGTCCATGTGTTGAAGAGTCTTGAGCTCCGGATGTTGAACGTGTTCTCTCATTTGAATACAAGATGAAGTATTTTACAAAGGTTTCCAAATATGTCATGCCAGTAGGATGTTATTTCCGAATGCAAGTTGGGAACTGTACCTTACGTGGTCCCAGACCAAGTTGTAACGGGTAGACGATCTTCGAAAACATCTTAAGGCATACTCAGGAAGATGGGCCGGCTGTGTACCAACTCTCCACTCTAGCCTCACCTTGCAAGAGACGAAGCGCCTCTGAGCTGGCACTCCCGTGTTACTTCATAAACTCCTTCCACACTATTTTCCTTCTTCCTCCTCCTCCACTTTACCTGATTTACAGACATCTCTTTTCACACAATACATTTTCTTTTAAATATTTCACGACAACTCCCTGTGATTCTCCGATCAATCCTGTATATATTTAGTCTCTTTCACTACCATTCTAATATCTAATATTCTTAACCCTTCCTGTCTAATATGACATACAAACATCCTGTGCTTGTATTTCCTAAGACGTTCTTTCTCCCACAATTCCTTCCCACACATCACAGTCGGCTATAATGTCGTCTAGCAGACAACACAACACCAAAGACCACTCAGTCTTGCTCCTCATAACTCTCCTTAACCTCTTTAGCATGACGGCAAGAGCCACAGGTACGAGAGTACGACCCACGAGTGTGATGGCGTGATCTTTGCTCGAAATCTGAAGGGTCAGGTTAAAGGTCAGGCCACCTTACCAAAGGGTCGTACCGCAGTGGATAAGACTTGACCTCAAGTCCTTCACCATTACTAACAGCTTCACTCCACACTCAGAATTTTGACCCCACATAATTTTTCTCCCATGTATTTTCCCCTCTATCTGTGGATGTTGCTTAAACATTTGATTCAAAATTTCAAGTATCTTGATATTAACAATAAGTTGTTGTGACATTTCTTACTGCGTTCGTTGAAAGCCATCCCTAAAAGGCTCTATTTCTATCAAATTCTAAGATACTTCCATAAATACCACGTTTCCCAAGTGAACATCGAGATCCGACAGGCGTGCACCCTCAGGTAATCCACTATACTAATCTCTCCCCGTTACATTTTATAATGTTAATCTGACAGCAATCTAATATCTTCTATGGATTATATTTATATTTATCTTTCCCTTGCACCGAATTCTCAGAACAGAGTCCAGAGCATCACCAGCCTGTTCCAGCTAAACTCTCAAGAGCCATCATCATCATACAGCCTCACAACCCACACACTCCCGCATTACACTCCGCGCCTCAATCACTCTCCCGTCACCTCACCCATTACCACCCTTATCCTCTCCCATTTCCTCTTCTAACTTCGTCAACCACGAACAGCCGCTTGCCTCTTTCTCTCTTTCTTATCCACCGTTGCTCAATATATGTTCACCTTTCATTCATATATATGACTCATGGTGAGGTGCCTGAAGATTGGCGGAATGCGTGCATAGTGCCTTTGTACAAAGGCAAAGGGGATAAGAGTGAGTGCTCAAATTACAGAGGTATAAGTTTGTTGAGTATTCCTGGTAAATTATATGGGAGGGTATTGATTGAGAGGGTGAAGGCATGTACAGAGCATCAGATTGGGGAAGAGCAGTGTGGTTTCAGAAGTGGTAGAGGATGTGTGGATCAGGTGTTTGCTTTGAAGAATGTATGTGAGAAATACTTAGAAAAGCAAATGGATTTGTATGTAGCATTTATGGATCTGGAGAAGGCATATGATAGAGTTGATAGAGATGCTCTGTGGAAGGTATTAAGAATATATGGTGTGGGAGGAAAGTTGTTAGAAGCAGTGAAAAGTTTTTATCGAGGATGTAAGGCATGTGTACGTGTAGGAAGAGAGGAAAGTGATTGGTTCTCAGTGAATGTAGGTTTGCGGCAGGGGTGTGTAATGTCGCCATGGTTGTTTAATTTGTTTATGGATGGGGTTGTTAGGGAGGTGAATGCAAGAGTTTTGGAAAGAGGGGCAAGTATGAAGTCTGTTGGGGATAAGAGAGCTTGGGAAGTGAGTCAGTTGTTGTTCGCTGATGATACAGCGCTGGTGGCTGATTCATGTGAGAAACTGCAGAAGCTGGTGACTGAGTTTGGTAAAGTGTGTGAAAGAAGAAAGTTAAGAGTAAATGTGAATAAGAGCAAGGTAATTAGGTACAGTAGGGTTGAGGGTCAAGTCAATTGGGAGGTAAGTTTGAATGGAGAAAAACTGGAGGAAGTAAAGTGTTTTAGATATCTGGGAGTGGATCTGGCAGCGGATGGAACCATGGAAGCGGAAATGGATCATAGGGTGGGGGAGGGGGCGAAAATCCTGGGAGCCTTGAAGAATGTGTGGAAGTCGAGAACATTATCTCGGAAAGCAAAAATGGGTATGTTTGAAGGAATAGTGGTTCCAACAATGTCGTATGGTTGCGAGGCGTGGGCTATGGATAGAGTTGTGCGCAGGAGGATGGATGTGCTGGAAATGAGATGTTTGAGGACAATGTGAGGTGTGAGGTGGTTTGATCGAGTAAGTAAAGTAAGGGTAAGAGAGATGTGTGGAAATAAAAAGAGCGTGGTTGAGAGAGCAGAAGAGGGTGTTTTGAAATGGTTTGGGCACATGGAGAGAATGAGTGAGGAAAGATTGACCAAGAGGATATATGTGTCGGAGGTGGAGGGAACGAGGAGAAGTGGGAGACCAAATTGGAGGTGGAAAGATGGAGTGAAAAAGATTTTGTGTGATCGAGGCCTGAACATGCAGGAGGGTGAAAGGAGGGCAAGAAATAGAGTGAATTGGAGTCATGTGGTATACAGGGGTTGACGTGCTGTCAGTGGATTGAAGCAAGGCATGTGAAGCGTCTGGGGTAAACCATGGAAAGCTGTGTAGGTATTGTATATTTGCGTGTGTGGACGTATGTATATACATGTGTATGGGGGTGGGTTGGGCCATTTCTTTCGTCTGTTTCCCTGCGCTACCTCGCAAACGCGGGATACAGCGGAAAAAAAAAATACATATATATATATATATATATATATATATATATATATATATATATATATAATATATATATATATATATATATATATATATATATATATATATATATATATATATATATATATATATATATCCTTACTAAAATAGAAATTTTAAGATTTTCGAGGTTGGTCTGCACCTCACAGCTGGGGTCTGGGAGCCTGACATATTCTGACTGCAACTTGTGGCACGTCCCTCGGGGCCCCACACTCCCGCAGCCACTGACGAAGTGCCTCTGCCACCTCATTAGGGCAACAGAACCACAGAAAAGCTGCAACAATTTTGATTTTAACTCCTTGAGCACGACAGAACGACCCTTGAGCACAAAAGAACGACCATTGAGCACAACACAACGACCCTTGAGAACGACAAAACGACCCTTGAGCTCGACACAACTATCCTTGAGCACGACAGAACGACCCTTGAGCGCGACGTAACGACCCTTCAGCACGACAGAACGACCCTTGAGCACGATACAACTATCCTTGAGCACGACACAACTACCCTTGAGCGCGACGTAACGACCCTTGAGCATGACGCAACGGTCATTGAACATGACGGAAAAACCCTAAAGCACGACCTTAACATACTAAGCTATGATTGCATGGTTACTGAGGACCCTAAAGGATCGGGTCAAAGGCCACGTTATCACACCCTAGAATCCTTCCATCGCACTGCAGTCCTCAAGGGTCGTACCGCCGAGCTGAAGTATCATACTTTAGTCAGTCCTCAAGGGTCGTCCCGTCGTACTGAAGGATCGCACAGTAGTCCTCAAGGGTCGTATCATCGGACTGAAGGATCCTACAGCAGTCCTCAAGGATCGTGCCGTCGTATTGAAGGATCTTACTGTAGTCCTCAAGGGTCGTATCGTCGTGCTGAAGGATCATACAGTAGTCAGTCCTCAAGGGTCGTACCGTCGTGCTGAAGAATCGTCCAGTAGTCTTCAAGGGTCGTCCCGTCGTGTTCAAGTCAAACTCCGAACACAACCAAGCTACACCTTGGCGAGGGAACCAAGTGTTCCTACATCATCATGTCACGACTGTGGCTGCTGCTTTCCGGTCATGCCAATTTGAGCGATCCATCACGATCTATCTGGACGTGGGGGTATACTTCCCAGTCATCACGTATCAAGTGAACATCACAGATTGCCTGAAGCTGTTCTATTTCTCATAAACAATTTCTTTTCCTTATACTGAAGTCATCAAAAACGACGGTATACTCGAACCTTTCCTCGCCTCCGAACGAGACGATTCGAGGCATTACGAACCAGCACGGCTGCTAAGGCTCCTTCCCCTTATCCAACCCAGCAAAGCAGTTAATGCCTAACCTAAAAATTACGGGTGCCAGTACGACTACACTCCTCGAAGTACCGCCATACAAAACCACATCGTCGTCGTCACCTTCGCCATCCAGGGTCTCCATGTGCTAGCCAGGTACCGCTCTGCCTTTAAGATCTCGCAGCTGGAAACACGAGTGACTCACAGCCTTCATCATGGGTTACCTCCATTGAAAATCTTGCCTATCCTTCTGTAGTGTAAATGTCGTTGTTGGGGTGACGGACTTTCATTACCTCCAGTGTTCATGCAATACGAAGTCTGGAGAGACTTCGTCTTATTCTTGAGTGTGGCAAGAACTGGCGCCTGGCAAGGGAAGACGAGACCCGGGACGAAAGAGATAGAGTGAAAAAGTGACTACATGGAAATGCCATGTAATACAATACCTGATGGTCTGTGTTTCTTCTTTTCAAGAGAATAGTAACATCAAAGGGGATAACCAGATAGCAGAAGACCTGATGGTCTACGATAAGTCCATCCGTCACAGGACAAAAACAGTATATATGGAAAATCCATAAAATACAAGACCGTATGGTCTATGACAAGGTTATCTGCTGAAGAACAGTTACAAAACATAGACAATCCTAATAAAAGATTTAATCATCTAAGTATCTGCTGAAAGATAGTATCTATACGAGGGAAAGTCAGGTAACAGAAGACTTAATGGTTAATGAGTGTATGTGCCAGAATTCAGTAAACGTACATACATGGTAGAGCCAGATAAACACAAGACCTGATGGTCTATGAAAAAGGAAATCTGCTAAATGAGAAAAGAGCACAGGGTAAACCCAGATAACAGAAGACCTGATGGTTTATGTTGAGGTCACCCTCAGGAGAACAGTGATAACAGATGGTAAATTCAGATAACAAGACATCTGATGGTCTGTGACGAAATTATCTGGTAGGGGAGACAGTAATAGCATCCTCAGTCCCTAATCTGTATGGACAGAGACAGGGTAGTAAAGCATGAGAGCAAGGGGACATGGGGTGCTGCAAAACATGTGTGGATCCACAAACGACAGCAAACTTTATCCCAGAAAAGTTACAAAATATAAACCACGCACTTCATGCACGTGGATACCTCACCTAGTTCTCATATGGCGAGTTGGGTCGTGTCTGTTTGATGCTGAATATAAACTAGATTAATTCATACAATAAATGGAACAGATTCTCCTCTTTTTTCTGTGAAACAGTAAAACTGCGTTAATGCTACACAGATCAGAGTGCGCCAACAGGTCGCGTTCAAAACAAAATTCCTAAAATAGTGAGTGACAATCGCCGGAGGGATCAGGTTATGTTGACAGACATGAAACAACAGTAGCGTTAACAGACATACCAACAGTGGCTTTCACAGACATAATCCAACAGAGGCGTTGAAAGACTGAAAGACAAAAAGTCAACAGAGCCGTTGACAGAAATAAACTTGACAGAGCAGCTGCGAACACACACCAACAGTGCCGTTGACGGAAACAGACCAACAAAACCGTTGACAGGCACAAATCAACAGTGCTGTTGGTTAACACGAACCAACAGTGCCGTTGTCTGACACACACCAACAGTGCTGTTGGTAGACAAATCAACTATGCCCTTGGCCGTTGATATATACATACAAGTGGCGTTAACAGACACAAACCAACGGAGCCACTCCCATACACAAAATGAGCGCCACAAACACAAGCAATACTAAAACAGAAACCACGTGCCACTTAAGAGACACACCAACAGAGCCGTTGGCAGAAAAACCAAGTGCCACTTACAGACACATACACCAACAGAGCCGTTGGCAGACACAAACCAACACTTACTTTGATATATGTCGCTGTTAACGGCTTATCTATTGTGCACCTATGCTCACCCAGTGAACGGCAGCGCAAAATGATTACAGAGATGTAAAGAGCCAACCTGTGCCGCCTACTGAGAGCCTGACCTCCCCACCGTGTTAGGTAGAGAGGACCCCTTGCCTCCCCGCCCGCAATAGATGGCACTCCACCTAATGGAATAAAAGCTCACCCATATCCTCACGGCGACGGATACATAACAATTAGGTCCGCGCCTTTCCCTCCTTCCTCCGCCTCGACAACGTGGGTCACGCCTTCACGTTTACTATGGTTTTTCATACCGCAAAACACCTTTCATAAGGCCATTACTGAAATCAAAGGGCTGATCCATGAAACAGCGGGATAGTTACTGGGAGTGAGACAAGACTGAGTGGAAATACTGATTGGAAAACATCAAAGACATCTGTATTAAGTGCTTATACCAAATATGGAATTTTATTAAGTTTTCACGCCAAAGGTGAAATTTTCTTGTCCTCACGCCAAAGGTGGAATTTTCTTCAGATCTCACGCCAAAGGTGGAATTCTCTTCAAGTTACAAGCCAGGTTATGTTCCTGGTTACAAAAAATCAAGGCCATAACTCAGGCAAAATAGAGGGTAGAGTTATGGGTCTTATGGCATTCATAAAACGTTGGGGAAAAAATTAATGAAGTTTGATGCGTCTGATCTAATCCCTAAAGAGTCAGGACAAAGATCAGCAGATGAAAAAATTTTGCAATGGTTAAACTAAGGCTGGGCTATAGGTAATATTGTGGCTAAGAGATTTGAATGCAAAGTAGAACACTACAACTCAGAGTGTGACAAAATTAGATCCTTTTAAAGGTATTGGTCGAAACAAACCCTACATGAAATGTCCTAACACCTTATTGTTAATAACAAGACACCTGGCATTCTAAGACTGTATCCACTTTTTGCATTACATCGGTGAAACTTACCATATGAAAGATTATGTCATCTATAAAGAAGCTTATGTAAAGAAGCAAACGTGTAACAAATCATATTAACCCACTGAGGTCTGACAAAGATCCCTTTGTGAACTCTGTAATCCTTCAGCTCTACCGCTCACCGGATGAGCCTGGGGAGCACAACAAAATTTTCGGCGATAACCAGCATAAACAAAGATCATTAGACCAGGGCGCAACGCCCGACCGACGCATGACGACAGTGGACAAAGTGAACCCTTAGTGTCTGCCATGCTACGCAGGTGACGTATTAAGGTAACGTCAAGTACCTTTACTTCACCTTCCTTTCTTCGACAACAAACCAGATTCTAAGTGTGTTACCTCAAGCTTAATCCATCGGCCACAACCGTGTTCTCTCTCGCTCAAAGAAAGGTTCCGCGTTTCTTAAACCTTGCATAACTTATACCTCACCTCACCTTACGTATACCTCACGGAGGTTTGAGAGATGATCTACGCCCATAGCTCGGTCTGGGACCATACCTCACCTTGTATGTATACCCCACGATGGTTCTGGGTATCTTCTACCCCCACAACTCGGTCTGGGACCAAGCTGCTGCGTTGCTTCAGTGCTTGCTCAGACTATTGGAAACTGCAGCCCTTAGGCCTCTTTACCTTGGACCTTGCAGTTACCTAAGGGTAGACTTCGATGGCTCTCACCCCCTAAAGCCCCGCGAGCTCAGTCTGGTGGGTTGGGTCGTTTGGCAAGCCTCGGTCTGAAACCAGACGTAGCCACCACAGCCACGCTGGTCAGGTACACTTCATAAATACGTGTCCGGAGCTTTCCTAAATTTCTCCACTGGGCATCTCATGGCACGCTCGGTGCTTGCAGGCAAATTTTTCGAAGCGACTTGCACACCAGATGACTAAGGTGTTCTCTCTTTTCATGCAAATCATGTCATTTGATTTTGAGAGAGAATATTTCAGTGTCCCATGCCTATCGTGCCGAATGATTACCTCTCACGTCTGTGCTCCAGGAAGTACAGCATCAACTCTTCAAGACGTTCTCAGAAATTCAGTTTCTGTATCACGTCAGTAGGGACCGCGAAAGATCGCTATACTCTTCCTAGTTTTGCAGTTTCGCCATCCTTGTAGGATGAAATTAGCTATCAGCATGTAGTCTATGCGTGAGGGATCTACCAGGCTGAAAAGTGGCATAATTGATTTTTCTTCGCTTTTGTTGAAAGTCCGCAGGAACCATGTAACTACTACTTCCTGGCTGGTCTATAATACACTTTGTGGATGTCTTAACAATGTCAGTCTTTACCAGTCGCGCAAGCAAGGTACAGCTGACCTACGAGTCTCTACCCATGCAGGTCGAGGCGAGAGGGATGGCATGCGCTCAAGACCTGGATAACCTTCATCAAAAGAGTCCTCTGTGAGGGTCACTTCCTCTGACCCTCCCCTCCACGGCCGAGCTGTCCTCCCCGGCGCCCGCTGGTCCACTAACAAGACTGACATTATTACGAAGGGTCGGGCCCAGGTAATAACATTACCCATGGTGGGTCACGCCGTCGACCGTGTTTAACAGGATACAGTCTTGTCGAGAGCGCTCCCCAGGCTCCACTTCTCTCTCTCTCTCTCTCTCTCTCTCTCTCTCTCTCTCTCTCTCTCTCTCTCTCCTACCCTACTATCCATCCTTACCTCACATCTCCCGTTTGGGGGCCCACGAGATCCCTAATCCCTGCCCAGATTCACTTTTTACAACTCCCTCAGCCGGACAACACCTCACTGAAGTCTGCGAAGTCTCCGAGCTGACTAGTGTATGTAAATACTCCTACAAGCTTTGTGGAAATGGCATGAACACTCGGGTATCATCAAACACTAATCCTTACCGTGAACATACCCGACTTCCAGTAGGCTGAACGTATCTACCATTCCATATAGCATGGAATGCTTCTGTCGCTTGCAATGCAGCACAGTAACAGGAAATGAAATGAGTGGAAATATGGTCTGAAAAATATCAAAAAAATCCGTGTTAAGTTCCACGGCCAGTGTGCAAATTAAAATTTTATCTACGAGGATAAAACAATTTCTTCTCAGCATAAATATGGCAAAATCCAATCTACAGTTATGGCTCTTATGCTGTTTAATTCTTTAGATGCCTGGAAGCAACTCCGTAAAGTTAAATGATCATATAACCTAAATTTTCCATGTTATGACCAAAGACAATCTGTAGGCAGGAGTGTGACTCCTGACGAAGGACAGACGATGGATGAAGCCATCGATCCCTCAGTGTCTCTGTCTTGCTTCGTAGGTGACGAAAAAAAAAAATATAACAGCCTAGAACTCATGAAACTGTATACTGGAAAGGCTTCATACACCGACGAACTATACAGTCATGGGGTGGGTACAATCACAACACCCGCTCTACATCTTTGCTACATCTGTGGAGGAGTAGTATAGAAAGAGAGAGACAAAAAAGTTCCCCTCCACGAGCAGGCGGGGCTGGTGAAGAAAGCAACCTATACTCTGCCTCGTCCAGTCCCATCTGACTAAATATGCTCAACACTTGCCATCGGACGTACATAACTAGACATTACTTTTTCCATCCCAGGGCGACAACTAAGACATCAACTGTGTGGCTGTCACCATTTGGACCTCCATCCCCTTCACACTGTTAGTCCCGACTGCTTCCTCTGCTGTTTGTTGATAATATGCTTAACCTCTACGAAAGTTAACTCATTACAATATGTGTGTGTGTGTGTGTGTGTGTGTGTGTGTGTGTGTGTGTGTGTGTGTGTCCTTTCTTCTAGAAATAACCAAATATACGATGACGATTCAACACTACATTCCTCCATACTCTTCAAATCTGCTCCTTCTCCTCTCACTCGATTTACATGTTTTAGCTTCCTCTGTCAACTCAGAGTTGAACACAATAACACGGTAAGGTAGAAGAAATCTGGTTGATTTCAATGCCGCCCAAACCCAGTTTCTGCCTATATCTCTATCAAAAATTCCTCAACTTTCCTCTCTCCTTTGACCGATCTGTACTTCCACCTCTTGACTCGACGAACATACATGATGTTACTGTCACTTCCACTCTTTCTTGGAAACCCCAAATTACGGATATAACTAAGTCTACCTCGAAGAAACTGGAAGTCCTGTTTAGCTGTCGAAATTTCTTTTCTTCAGAAGTTACTCCTTTGATACACAGGATTGATACTTCCTTGAATGGAGGAATATTTCAACCTTGCATCCTTCCTTGACAGAGTCGAGTCGAAAGTGGTCCGACTTATCAATTCTCACAGACTTAACTCAAAACTTGACCCATAAATTCACATTCGTTAAAAATCGGATGATATGCTAACTGAATGAAATATGGGGTTGGGATGAGCCATTCGTGCAGTTGAGGGTTTAAATGGAACTTCCGCATGCCACCACGATCTTGCAGGAGCAAAACTCATGGTAAGTTTCAACATCGTACAACCATCAGCTGTTGCCTTGTAAAGAGCAACACCAGTACAATCATATCTAAAAAAAAACAATTACATGTGGAGTTTGCGAAATCAGCTTTCAGGTCTTCGTTAAACTGTTCATTTACATTGAACACAGTTCTATATATCGTTGTGAACCATTTCCTATCTTACGACCCAGCGAATAATTGTCTCCATCTTCTACCCACGGCACGGCTTCCCCTCCGCCACATCATCCCCTGAAAATGAAAGTGAAACAAACTGAAAAAAATCTAATGTAGATTCTTCCAATAAGGGACCTCCCTCTAGCCCTTCCGCCATCGACCCCCTGCTTCATACTTGCTCTGCCCCTTCCATCACCAAGACTCCTACTACGTACAATGTTTCCCTTGGATCACTGGCTTCTACAAACATCCTGGGTTTCTTCCACCATACGACCCCTTCCACAAGGATTCATCCGGCCCTCCTCCACCACAGATCACCGTCCTCACAGTGCCTCATCTAAGGCGAGCGCGGCCGCAGATCGTGAAACACCACCACCAACACGCACAATAGAAGACCTATATTCTTTGGACCAAACTTCGCCTAATAAAATTGGACGTTCTTGAAATCTTTCCAATGGGACTCGATAAGTCGGCAGCAAATCCTTAGAGGTCACCTTAGGTCAAGGAGCATGGGTGCTATAGGGAACACGTGGTGGGAGAGAAGAGAGTGGAGCTGGAGGGAGAGTAAGGATGCTCATCAAGGGAGAGAAAGAATGGGTAAAGCTGCTGCCTCTTGAAGACGTACGGGGAGGAGGAGAAATCGTCTAAAAAACGGAGAAAACATAAGTAAAGAAAACGAAGTGGATGTGAAGCTAAAGAGAGGAAAATAAGGATGAGGAGGGAGCATGACGAGGAGGAGAGTCCTAGACTCTGATGAGAGTGAGGTGAGCGACCCCTCATGATCCTCCCGCAATACTCACTGTAGCTCAGTCACGTCCTGCGTCCTCCCTCTCGGCTGGCCGGGGATCCTCGCCAGGCACATCACCCTCACCTACCTGCAAGAGAAGTCGGTCGTTAATCTCATGTTCACTCACGACCTGCACATCACACAAGGATGGCGCAGGTCGATAAATCAATAAATACCGATTCATAATTGATATACGACACCGCTTGTGTTGTCAGATCACAAAATGTAATGGAAAGGAATTAAATAATACCTTAAACATGACTAAAAAGCGATGTAATCCAAATTTGGAATTTGGTAAAGAACTCTTAAGTAGGGTAAGGTAGGAGGGTGAAAAGTAAATTGCTGGAGAGTGGCGGAGTAATACAAGTAATCCAGTCAGTCTTCCAGCAGAAGTCTTCCGGCCATAAAGCGAGGCGCAGCCAGTCGATAAGGCCCTTGCCCTAGCTCGGGGTCACAGGTGGGACCAGACTAAGGCTCACGGGTCAGTATGGAGGGTTAGGAGACATCTTAGTGTACCAGCGACACTTGCTGCACACTCAATGTTCCCGCTCGCCGAACCTCTATACACCTGTGAGCCGAACCTGAGACCTCGCCTCAAGTTTATTGGAAGAAAAGATTGTAGGCACATGGGGGCTGCGAGATCATCCACTTTCACTTTTTGATTTCAATCGAAAGTTTTTTCATTCTTTTATTACCGCGAAATGTCGTTCTATCCTCTTTTCCTCATTCTTTAATATCTAATTCCCTACCGTCAGTTCTTGTCCTAGTTTCTCTCCTCCTCTTTTTTTTTTCTCCCTTCTAGAGGCAAGACCTGACGCTACTTAGGTTATGCGGGTTCCTCAAGCAGCCCACGTAATCGTGCAACATCAGTGGCCGATCTAGACTCACGAGGCCACAACACCAGGCGCGTCAGTGTTCTCACCTCCGTCTTCAAAGCGTGCCTTTAAGGCTCTGGCGAGATCTTAAAAGACGCGACATCTTTAAGACCTCAATTTCTTGCAAAAAAAAAAAAAAAAAAAAATACCAAAGCAATGAGTTATGAGCTTCCGTGGTGTGTTGGTTAGTCTCACGATTGCTCTTTCTATCTCGGAGAGCGGAAATATAAAATAGGGAAAAAATAAAAAAAAAGAGCTGACTTGGCAGAGTCGTCCCAAGCCTCGCGACTGAGCCACTGAAGGACCTTCCTTCCCGAGCCTTTGTTTACAAGCTGCTGGTGCAGATCTCGAGCCTACAATACACTTGCACTTGAGATGTCCAGACGTGTTTAGCGGCAACCTGTTATTGGGTGGAAAACAGAGGTGCCGTCCAAGGAAATACATGTATCTTTTCACTCCACTAAAAGTGATTTCTGCGTACATTTCCTCCTCCTCGAAGTCCGTGAATGCAGAGAAGAGACTTCACGATAATTTCCCTCACAGTATTTTTGTCAACAGAACAGTGAAAACGCATGGGTCCCGAACGGCACTTCTCTTCACTCTGTGTCATTATTTACCCAAAATCAACAGTTTCTCTGCGTCCAGCATGGAGTTGCGAGAGCAGATTACAGATAAGGCATTTCCCTACAGCAGTCTACGCCATCGGTGCACATACAGCGGACGGCGGAGAGAATGTTGACCCTGAATACATGATGTGTGGCTCGGAATGCCTTATATAAAGAGCGAGGAACATACCATCAAACTTTAATCATTCAATTTCTATATATGCAAACCTCAACTTCAGTATCCACACGGGTATTTGGGTGAGAAAGCTGCTATGCATCCTAGCTTATTTGGCCCCATTTACATCTGCGAATCAACATTCGCTTAGAAAGTCAAAGACTTAGATATAGACTCAACAACGAGAACCTAAGTCCCATTCTGCGACTGGTGACTACGACTTTTAAACCCAAAATCAAGAGACTTGTTTGAAAAAAAAAAAAAAAGCGCATCGGCAGGGGTCACACGATGAAGCCATTCCCTGAATGGTGACTATTTTGTGTCTTTCATGGAAAACTTTTTCCGCCAAAAGAATGATAAAGTCGATTCTTTCTTTCAATATTTTGCCCTTCGCACCTATGATACGCATTCTCTGTGTTTTCATTGCCAGGAGTATGATAGCTACACTATCCTCTTTCATGTAGCACGTTCTCATTCTCCTCCCTTGTGCAAGGGGCTGCAGTCTGATCCCATTACAGTGTAGGACTTTCCTTCACGTTTAGCACACCGTTGACCTCAATACATGAGACACCATCTATACGCTACGTTATCTAAATGCAGTTCAAGATATTCACACATCTCGTTCCATCAAAGCATTTCAACACATCCTCAACTCTGACCACAATGTCTGATACGTACTTGTACGTACGTTTACTACCTGTAAGAAGACATAAGGCTCATCAGATCAACTCTCGTCTCCCTTGGGCCCAACATGACCTGAAGGTGAGCTAGTATCCCACGACCCACGTCCCAGTGCTACTGGGGTAGGTCGATAGAATGCCCTCTGCTTTACTGTCTGGATGTAATGTTACTCTCCTTCAGCAGGTAACTTCGTCGTGAGCCATCAGTTCTTCTCTTGCAACTCTCAATCAAGATTTGCTTGATGGGTACCCAGTAACTGTGTATCTTACTCTTGTACTATCAAATTCCTCCTTATTTCACGATTCTTGTAATGATAATGTATTATGTACAATAACAAAAAAAAAGACCGGTTTTCTAAAGTGCAGTGGAAAGATAAATAGTCTTTTGTTGACGTTGTTCTCTGAACTGGTTAGGAAAATACGTAAACACGTACCCGATTTTCTTGCATAGTGTCAAGAGTTCTGTAATAATCATAGTGATTATTTTCTATCGTTTAAGCTTCACTTTACTAAAACCATCTTCCATAAATGTACCAAAGAAAAAAAAAACACACACAAGTCCGGGTGACACGATCACAAGTCCACTAAAGAGCTACAGAAGACGCAGTAAACAGGCACACAAAGCCACAACACACACACACACACACACACACACACACACACACACACACACACACTTATCAAAGGGGTCTTACGTGTAACATAATCCTAAGTGCCTCGTACGACTTATCTAATCACGACTGCTTACATTCCGATGGATAACAGGTCAAGGTATCATTTTCAGCCCATTATTCACTCTTACATTATATTAGGAACATGAATAACTAATACACACATACGAACCTCTCCTCTCACATACGCAAGTATTACACAACCCCTGCCTACCCAACCACACCCAACACACACACACACACACACACACTCGCTATTTCGGCAATCTGGCTAGTAAGTGCGGACGTGGGCTACACCAAAGACCACTCTCCTCGAATTACGGAAATTTACACCCTCACCCACGGGCCTCCTCGTACCCACTTCATATCCACAGAGTCGATCCACAACTAACGTTCATATTTCCACATTTTTCTTCTATGAAATTCTGAAGAAAAAAAAAATACGAGCTTTTTATGGTGCGATAATAATAATAACATTGATGATAATAATAATAATTATACTAATAATAATAATAATAGTAATAATAATAATAATAATAAAATAATACGAGCAGCGTCTGCTAAAAATCAAATTTTCTTGGTCTGAAAACAGTCGTTAGACGTCTGGCTCCTCCTACAAGAACGATAAGAGAAGAGAGTTTTACTCGTCTTCCAAGCCATGTGGTGGAAGGTTTTCTGAATGTGATACACTTTTTCTAGAAAACACAACTTACTACATCTTTTTCTAGTTCTAATATGGTGTCAGGTCTAGAGATCTTGCACCAGTGGTTAGCACGAAGGCACATGTTTTCAAGACGCAGACATCTAACAGGTCGAACATCTACATAGATGTCATATATATGTCATATATATATATATATATATATATATATATATATATATATATATATATATATATATATATATATATATATAAAGAAACGATACGAGGTTTCAACTTTACACCGTTTCAATATTTGAACCGCTCTTCATTTTCTGTGATACTGGCGAGCCGATACCCTCAACCCATCCAAACTGGATCTTGAAGAAGAAGAAGAATTCAAGAGTTCGACACTCCATTAGGCAATTCTCTCTTGTTTTCTAAGACACTTCATCATTATTCATCAGAGTCTTATGCAAATGAGCATGTAAATCACTTCCAGCATGTGATATTCTCGTTTTCTCTTGCCAATTTCTTGACCCTTCAGCGTCTGGCTGGATGAAGGACGTGACATCCCACTGCGAAAGTTTATGTTAGAGAGACACAAGTCCTGTGATTACTCCTGCGTTGTAACATATGTTCTTGCATGAGTTAAACATCGACTTTACCTAAAGCGCCTCAATTAAGTAACGCTGAACCATTTCACTGACTCTATCGATACCCTAAAAATCCAAAGGGAGACAGAAGCGTTGGATACGCCAATAAACTTATACATACAAAGTTAACAGGAATCTATTAGCTGCACAAATACACAATATAAATCAAAAGCTTACCCTGGCCTCACCCGTAGTCTGATCCTACCCTGGCCTCACTCATGACCTGCTCCCTGACCTCAACTCTGAGCCAGAGCCTTTCAAAATCGAAACACTGCTTCGATATATCTATCTTATGGATGCTTATCTAACATTTTTCAATTTTTTTGTTTTTTTTTCAAAAACATCACTTCATATTCTTTTTTCTAAACGTCCACTGGCCCTAGCATTATGGGTTAAGGCTGGCGTGCTTCTTGAAGACGTTTATCATTTACCAGCTCTCTGCTCGTTCCTCTTATCTTTTTTCTTAAGATCTTTAAAATATAAGAATATGCCTGGCGCATACCTGGTACAGTCCTAAGGGTCTTCACCCTAACAACCCGGGCTGGGCGCAGGCTGCTGAGTTGGGTCGTTCGTCGAATAAGCTGTTGGAAACCACAACCCTCACAGGCCTGCGTAGCCCACACAGCCTAACTCGTCTGGTACACTTCCGTAGGTATCTATCCAGTGTACTCTTACACTTCTCGACGTGCATCCCATTCTGTTTCTGATAGTAGCTGGCAAGTATAAGAGTCTTGGGCGACCTACGTAGCCCCCACAGCCTGGCTCGTCTGGTACACTTTAGTAGGTATCTATCCAGTGTACTCTCAACTTTCTCGACCGTGCATCCAATCTTGTTTCTGATGGTAGCTGGCAGGGATGTTAAAGTCTTGGGCAAAGTTTGTAGAAGGCCTACTAGCCCATTCGAGGCAGTTCTATTCATAACTA
Organism: Panulirus ornatus; assembly: GCF_036320965.1. Classification (NCBI taxonomy): domain Eukaryota; kingdom Metazoa; phylum Arthropoda; class Malacostraca; order Decapoda; family Palinuridae; genus Panulirus; species Panulirus ornatus. The sequence continues at coordinate 24,610,278 of NC_092291.1, forward strand.
GCAGTTAAATATCATGTATTCATCTGCCCTTGTGTTGAAAAGATCCTAATATCTGTCATCATCATTACCGTTCTTCGTCGTCTTTTTTTTTTTTTTCCAGTATCATATTATCCAGCTTTATTATATTAGTAGAATGGAGGTAGCTTCTCGAAGGGACATCACGAGTAATACCGTCAAGGATCGTACTGTTCGAGACTTTAAGATGGGGTGGAAGACGACTCGCTTCCGTGTATCAGTCTACCACCACCATCATGTTCTTGTATTATCATTCCTCACATAAAGGGATCTGAAACGTTTTCCTTCCAGGCACAGATAAAGGAATCAAACGTTTTTCTCTCAGGCATAGATAAACGGGATTTGAAACGTTTTTCTCACACGTACAGATACATGGATCCGAAACGTTTTCCTCCCAGGCACATTCAAAGGAATCTGAAACTGTTTTCGTCTCATGCACAGATATAGGGATCTAAAACGTTTTCCTTCTTCATGCACACTTAAGGGATCAGAAACGTTTTCCTTCATGCACATTTAAGGGATCTGAAACGTTTTCCTTCTTCATGCACATTTTAGGGCTCTGAAACGTTTTTATTCTTCATGCACAGTTAAGGGATCTGAAACGTTTTTATTCTTCATGCACAGTTAAGGGATCTGAAACGTTTTTATTCTTCATGCACAGTTAAGGGATCTGAAACGTTTTTATTCTTCATGCACAGTTAAGGGATCTGAAACGTTTTTATTCTTCATGCACAGTTAAGGGATCTGAAACGTTTTTATTCTTCATGCACAGTTACCTCCTGTTCAAGCAGGACACACCCTACAACTTGCCTACTTCTAAAATTCCCACTACGATACGTAATTTTACGTTTGTTTCAGTTTTTAACTTCAGAGTTTCCTCTCTTTTCCTCGGCCGTGTTAGCTGTGGGATATCCCGAGAGTCGTCTACCTTCGGTTTACATGGCAGGAGGTAGGGAGGTAATCCATCCATCCTCCTGCTGGGAGGTAATCCATCCTCCTGCTGGGAGGTAATCCATCCTCCTCCTGCTGGGAGGTAATCCATCCATCCTCCTGCTGGGAGGTAATCCATCCTCCTCCTGCTGGGAGGTAATCCATCCATCCTCCTGCTGGGAGGTAATCCATCCTCCTCCTGCTGGGAGGTAATCCATCCATCCTCCTGCTGGGAGGTAATCCATCCATCCTCCTGCTGGGAGGTAATCCATCCTCCTCCTGCTGGGAGGTAATCCATCCTCCTGCTGGGAGGTAATCCATCCTCCTGCTGGGAGGTAATCCATCCTCCTCCTGCTGGGTGGCTGGGGGAGCCGGGCCAGCCAGCTGAGGGTTTCCCATTCTCTCGGTTCCAGCCCGGCCTGCCTTGCCTCCCCGTCGTCGTCATTGAGGCCTTCTTGCCAATTTTCCTGAGGAAGTTCCAAGTCGACTTTCCCCGTTCAGCGTTTTTAGTCTGGACGTTTTCCCAATCATCGTTTTTACTGCCGACGTTTTCTCCCATCACCGGCCTGCCAGACGTCCTAGAGCACTCGGCAAGCTTCCCTGGAGTTCTACGAGTTTTTATTTAGAGCTCTTTTTCTTCCGAAATTTTCGTCCCATAAAGTGTCCAATACGAATCCCATTCACGTAAAATATTTCCGGCTGGCCTCCTCAAACAGCAGTGTTGCTAAAGAAAGCAAACGAGGATTTCCAATACCAACCACGTCTTCAGGTCCATCGGAGAGGGCTGTATTGTAGGTCCACAACTTTAATACTCGTCGCCACACAATCGTACTCTAATCACACACTCATTTAAACTGGCCTTGCATGACCACTCTCATACCATGCATATTATGTACATATCAAGTAGTGCCTTGTGTCTGTGGTCGTGGTGGGTGGAGAGGGCGTAACCCTGGCACTATCCGTTGTCAGGTCACGTAATTGTCACTGTACAGCCGCCTGACTCACTCTCCTGGCCGGGTCACTGGCACTGTCTTAACCCCCGTCTGGATGGGTCATAGGCACCGCCCGACTGTTCACTGTCTGTTCGGGTTACTGACACTGCCCACCTGCCTAGCAGTACGGTTGGGTCACTGGCACTCCCCGTCTTCTGCCCCAGTGTCTAGCCTGGTCACTGGCGCTGCCCGACCAACACAACCTTGAAGGAGAACGTGAACCCTCTTCTTCACAACCTTATCTATAACACTACAACAGGCGAACAATTCCTGTTTTTCTTCTCTACTTCCTGTTGTATCATTTTTTTCAGAAATATGCCTGGAAATGGGCAACGAGTGTGTGTGTCCGAAGCGTCTCATGTACCTCAAGAATAAAGTGATAATGAATATTGGATATTCACTTCACACTCTCTGGCGAAGCGAAATGTGAGGTGAAAAAAAAAAAACCTAGTCACACACACACACACACACACACATATATATATATATATATATATATATATATATATATATATATATATATATATATATATATATATATATATATATATAATATTTCTACTACAAAAACTCCTCAGTTTCTCCAGTTGGTGTTCCACAGTATTTCTAATACCTGTAGTTAGGGCGGTGAAAAAAATATGGGGCGCTGCAGATTTACAGAATCCGTTTGTCGTCCTTATGACAACTTTTGATATTATAGTATTTTCACACAAGTCTACCCTCAGTAGAAAATTACCGGGTAGAAAATGGTGACCGTTCCCTACTGAATTTTCCATACCTAATCCCCTACCACCATCTCTCTCTCTCTCTCTCTCTCTCTCTCTCTCTCTCTCTCTCTCTCTCTCTCTCTCTCTCTCCACAAAATAAAGTCTCGACGATTTCCGTCATTCCTAAAGGAATAAATCTCTTCTCTTTTTTTTTTTTTTTTACTTTCACTTGGAACATTGTGAACTGCGACTCTTCTCTGTGTACTTTCTAACTCGCTTCGAAGGGTGGCGTCAGGACAGAACAGCATTCTGGTCTCGAGAGTATTAGCGTTTTGAACGGCGACATCAGCGCGTTCACTTGTTTTGAAAGTGCGTAGAATCCTGTCAGCCATTTATGCTCCGGAAACCACTGCTCTCCTGCGCTCACTCAAGGTTTACGTCTGCAAGACATAAATATTCAGGGATCTTCTCTACTTGTCTTGCGTGATCTATCTACGTGTATTCGAAATTCTCCGATCTCCAAATACCTTCGCGTCCGTGAAACGAAGTAAAAACCTAAACTTCATCTCCCTTACACAACGCGTTACGAAGAGTGATCTGCTGGAACACTTAACGTTACTTTGTACTCTCAAGAATTTCTCTGCTAATGGTATTTTTTCCCTATCGATTCTGGGAACATCCGTAAACGAATATGTAAAGTCCAAGTTCGCAATTTGCATCCCTGGATCTATATCGAGTGAGAGAAGCAGCCGAGGTCCAAATACAATTCCCGATGGACGAGAATTTTTCCTTCTCTTTTCCTTAAAGCACCAAAAGATATTTGCTTTGTGCTTGCATCCTCGTATCTAATATCGAAAGAGAAACACCTGATATTCAAATACAATTCCCAAGGGAAAATACGTTTCTCTCTCGCTCTCTCTCTCTCTCTGAAGAAACGCAAAAAAGGAAAACTCTTGGTTTACATGAAAACAGTTGTGACGTTTGTTATGAAGTCGTGGGCTCATGATCGTCCTGGAGCCAATAAGTCATTCCCGTGTTCATACCTTCGGTTGTGAGGTAACACTTATCAGGTTGTGAGGTAACACTTATCAGGTTGTGAGGGAACACTTGCAGGCAGAGGTAATAATGACGGTGAAGTTTCTCAAAGTAGCAAGGAACAGTTCCAACCTTTGAGACGCACTCTTACCTTGCAGATATGAAATACGAGAAGGGGAGGGCTTCTAGACCCCAGCTCCCGCTCCTTTCAGTCGCCGCTCACCTCAGGTTGGAGGATACGTTGATAGAATTCTTTCTTCCTTATCCTCAGGGACAACCTTTGAATATCAACGGGATAATCTACAGAATCTCTTGTCTGTCGTGCTGAGTGATCTCAATCTTTCTTAACAGCTCTGATTTTTGGCAAGTCAGCGGCAGCTGGGAATCACCCTGGTCTCATTTCTGTATCGGTCAAAACCAACCTTACTCAGTCTCTCACTCTATTAAAGCTATCGAGATAAGTCCCCATTAAGGAGAGTTCTTTACAGCAGCCTATTGGAAGAACTCACGTCAGACCACAGTCCCCTAGTGTATGATACAAAAGAACGACTTAGGAATGAGCATAGGTCCTTGGGGAACACAGCTGTTCAACGTAGTGGCAACAGTTAACGTCTAGCTGGCATACTGTGATCCGTGTGTGATGAGGCGGTAAATCCATTTCAACTCTTCTCCAATTACTTCCATACGAATGACAGGCGACATCATGGTAGCACAAGTGATCGGCTTTTGCAAGAGTTGGCCCTTGACGATTCTTCAAGTTTATCTTGAGGATCGAGGAACTTGGAAAGGCATGATCATCCCGCCCTGAAGGCCAAGACTACACATTTTTTTTTTTTTTTATCATGTAAGCTCCATCAACGAACAAAAAGTCTACATCAAGACTGGAACTTGAAGTATAAAGAGGGTTAATGAGGGAGAAAGAAGATATTAAGAAAATCATTTACGAGTTTTGAAGTGAAAAACCTAATGCAAAAAGTGCCACGTCATGGTTACTAGGTAAGACAAGAAGGGGTAGAAATTTCCAAAACTTCGAGGTGTAAGAAACAGTCATCAAAACGGCCCACCCTTGACCTGCCAACTGCCACACAGTAAACATGTGACGCAGAAGCTTGCCGAGTATTGTGCAGCAAGCTCTCGGGAGAAAATAAAAGTAATGCCAATAGAGAATGGAAAATGGACCAACACTGCACCGTAGGGCAAGTGGGTTAAGTTGCGAAGGTAGCCTGGGTAAGTTGATAAGTCGGACCGATTTCGACTCAATTCTTTTAAGTGAGGATGCAGAGTTAGAACCACTCCAGAAGTGACATTGGATTGGATTATAGAATTCAGGCTTACAAGCCAAGCACCCAGAAGTGAGAGCTGTTCTCCATACAAGGACGGATCAGTGGTTCGTATAAACGGAGCAACTCATCGAAAGACCTTTAAACAAGAATCCCAGTTTTACTATCTGAATCCGATTTCATATTTAGAGGTTCGCTCATCACCATGACTCGTCCGTGTCCTTTTCTGTACAATGGTGGGTAAACTGGTTCTTTGAGATCCTTGGATCTGAACTTTGCGTACGGAGTTTTCCCCAGTGGTATGGGTCTATGATCACTTCTCTAATATTCTTTTAATATTCTAAAAGTAAAGTGGATCTTGCCTCACATTTTCACTCATTTGCTTTCTTTTACCAAGATTTACGGCCTAGGGAGTCCCCTACACCTTATCTCCAGCAGAGGATTAAATGTAAACAGTGTGTGTGTAATCGCCCATCTGTACTAAACGGGGAGCGAGTTTTACACTCGTGGGGCCCCATTTCTTGAACATACTCTCCTATCATACAACCTCTTCAATTCACTCATGATGTACGTTAACATGTCCTTAGTCAAACTGTTCCAGTCAATGTGTGTGTGTGTGTGTGTGTGTGTGTGTGTGTGTGTCAAGCACCCAATGCTCCACGACCAACCTGGCTGTTAACCCTGTCCCAAAAGCGACTGCTCAGGCTCCAGGGACCGGTTGACACAGCTGTCTTCTGCCTGATCAACGAGGGAGGAGGAGCTCTGGAGAATGTATGTTTGCCTGTGTCAACACCCTGAAGGAGGGCACGCTGTTAGCCGTCTCGTCTCACCTGAACCCCCAACACACAACGGCTGCTCCCAAGCCTGCCATCCTCGGTAACATACAATACGAAAAATACACACACGCACGTCTTACACACAGCGGAAGGTCCGTCTTCAGGTAGGAGCTCGCTGTCAGGCACAGACCTGGCGAATCTAAACAACAAATTCTTGTAAACAATAACATGGACTATTTCTCCGATGCCATGAGTTACGACTGTCCCATAGAGAGAGAAGACAATATTCAGCGAAATATTTGGTTTTCGATGAACTCCAGCCAATGTGGAGACAAAGCGAGATATGCAAGACACATAAGAACTCAACGGAGAAGCAAAGCTATTAGTGGCTCTGTCTCTTCATAGAAAGATCCACATTTCATTTCTTTTGATATCGAACGTCATTCTATGAGTTCCAGGCTTTGAGATGGAGAGCTACAGTTGGATCAGGATAATTATGATTCATACCCGAGGAAGTCTATTGGTAACAGAAGGCATCAGGGGGAGTCAAGGCCAGCTGCAATGGCGATGTGAGGCACAGGTCGCCAGTCACTCTCCACACACACAAGCACACGCACGCACTGGCTCCTGGCACAGACTGCAATTAAATTCATCATCTTCTGTTCACAGGAATATATTCAACCCTGCATTACTGAATCCCTGGCAGGGGAGGTTCAGTCCAGCATTACCGAATCCCTGGCAGGGGAGGCTATCAACCCTACATTACTGAACCCCATGGCCGAGGAGGTTATCAACCCCGCGCAGAAAGCCTCGTTGAATCATACAGGATCTTCTTCACACGTGGAGTAAATACAGTTTGTTCAGTCGGGGTTATGCAAATGTTTTGGAAGTCCAATTTCGGCCAGATCGCGTGAGTCTCTCCTGTCTGTCTGTCTGTCTACGCTTATCCCCCCCCCCCCCACCCCCCGTTTTCTTCTAAGTCTCGGTCGTTTTCTGGCTCGTATGCATTTCCCATTTCCAACCTCGGGATTATATAGTAAGGAGGGAGGATCCCCTCTCACCCCACAATGCGTGAGGTGACATCCGCCTCACTACTCACTCACAGCCCGCCGCCCAGCTCCTCAGTAACGATCGGGTCAGGCGGACTCGCCCACGTGAACTATGATCGAATTTCTGTCCCGCAATTTCAGAAACATTCCCCACAACCTGTTGGATCTCTCCTCCCTCCAGCTCGGCACGAATGAAAAATTTAAGTGCAGTCAAATCGTGGTCTTAGTGACCTGCCCGTCCCACGGCAACACATCCAGTCTCTCGCCATATCTACTCTCCTTTTTTTTCCCTTTTAATTATGAGATGTCAACGTGCCTGATCAGCAATGAGAAAATAAATATAAGTAAATCATTTAATCTGAAAACGAGAACCAAAAAGTGGAATGGTAAAGAGTGGGGGAGAAAAAAGTGAACCGAAATTTTGAACGCCAGGAAGCAAAACTGCGTCACATTTCTCCAACAATTTTCAGGAAGACGAGCGGAGGATGATGGTGGAGAGAGGGAGAGCCTCCCACCAGTCTATATCAAGGGTCATATAGCGACGGCCTCGCCCGTGCACTTTATGCATTATGCATAACCGGAAGATTGGTGGACCTGGGTCCCGTGCCTGGCATCACTGCGCACGCTTTCGAATGGACCGTCATCGCATCATAACTCACCCACCTCCCTCCCATCAACGCCTTCCCCTACCTACCTAGCGTCGACAGTCACTTGTTATCATAATCACTCCCCCGTAGAAAACAATGCAGTACACCTCCTCGCCTGCTTCATACGCACTGTGGATCACTTTCCAGACCTTTAGATGGTGTTGCGGGATCATCCAGATTGAAGTTGTTTCTTAAGTCATTACCCGCGCTTGACATTACAGGGGTCTTCTATTACCAGTCTGTCATCAGACGGTAAATCCAAGCCTCACATCGCTCTCCTTATCATATTCTCATTTCCCAAGTTCAATTCTATCTCGTCTTTTCGATTAATAACCTCCGGTGTATACAGTTTGCTTCCAGAGTGCCAGATTTACTCTCTATTATGTACCTGGTCCTTCCTCCTCCCGTCCTCCTGGTGCCAAGCTGGGTTTCATTTATCGTTCATAAACGTACATTTCACTTCGTTTTATCTCAGAGTGTTTACTTTCCTCCCTCTCCAGTCTGCACTGACTGCTGCACTCTGACTGCCAGAGCTGAACGTGAAGCGTCTGCCAGAGTGGGTGAATTTCATCCGTGAGAGCTGTTGTGTAAACCGTCTGCAAGAGTGGATGTGTTCCATCTGTAAGAGCTGTATGTGAACCATGTGCCAGAGCTGTATGTGAACTGTCTGCTAAAGCAGTATGTGAGCCGTCTGCCAGAGCTGTATGTGAGCCGTCTGCCAGAATGGATGTATTCCATCTGCCAGAGATGTGTGAACCGTCTGCCAAAGCTGTCGTGTGAACCGTCTGCCAGAGTTGTGGAGATGGAGTGCGCAGCCGACTGTACCACCAAATATGGATTATATACAGACATTCTCTGCATATATACAAGCTCCGGTCATGTTTGTCTGGTCCTGGTCAATGATCCAGTCCAGTCCTATCTGGTTTCTCGTGTCTTGGGTCCCCGCCATCTAGCTTGGTGGCTTACGATGCGTCGTCAGGAGCCTCTCCAGCTAGCCTGTTCGCCTGTCTTGAATTGTCGAGATCCTCTCCAACTACCATGTTGGCCTGTCATACGTCGTCAGAAACCTCTCCAGCTAGGCTATTGGTTTGTCACATGTCGTCAGGAACCTTTGCAATTAGCTTGTTGGCCTGCCAGGCTCCTCTTCACCTAGGTTTTTGGTCTATCCTTCATCGTCAGGGACCTCTTCAAGCTAGCTTGTTGGCCTGCCATTCGTCGTCAGCTTGTTGACTTTGCAGATGCCCAACTAGTTCTAAATGTCAACTGCGTTCGTCACATCTTGCCTTCAAGATGAATAATCTTTGTCGATCTATGTGGCTGAGGACCGACTATATTTGGCCTTCTGGGAGAGCAATTCCTGGCTTACGTATTCTTTCCTTTGGTTTCACGTCTTCACCCCCATAACTACATCAGGGAACCATAGTGCACTGTTGGTTCTCTAATAAGTCAGTGTAATTGAGGCTAAGTTCCAGTTCTTATATTTCACAGTGACGGGCTATGAGACGGGATTCTTATTTTACTTAACCAGTTTCTTTTCTTATAGTGTTTGCCTAAAAGATACCTCGTATCCACGCTATCATTTCTGTTAAAGCTGAGGTTCACGTAACCTTCGCTTCCCTTCAGTGAACTGTTACGGTGGGGTCCTTACAGTGCTCGTAGTTTCTAGTGGGACGGAGAAGGGTCCCACTAGTTTGTTAGTTTGTTCAATGAGGGAAGGCCGAACCACTGAACGGCAGGTCTATCATGAAAGATGTTTGAACCTTCCCATTTCAATACAACACTCCATTCTTTTCTGTAATGCTTCACTACACATAGGGATACTGTTGTGTTTTATGTTAAGTTTTCTTTTAACAACTCAAGTGATCAGGACGAAATGATACACTTCAGTATCCGTAGGTCATGTGTGACGGTGGAGTGGACAGGAGTACCCGGGTCGCGGTACCCAGCTGAACAGTCTGTCCGAGGTGGACGGTCTCGATTTGTCTCGGCGCGTCAGCGAGTGGACAGACAGCGATATGTTTTCATTACGAGATTCTCGAAAGCTCAAGCATCGGTTTTGCGTTATGACGGTCTCTCGTTATATTAGGTGTTGCCAGTGATTTACGACCGATCATACCTGCCTGTCATACACGCTGCATTGCTATGGACTATGTAGTGACTGTGCAGTATGTAGTGACCGGGCATTACCAGCTAACTCTGCCTATAGGCAAGCTGGCCATGTGATACATCACTATGGCAACGCGGCAGCCAACGTGGCGCTACTGGCGGGTCGCGCCCTCCGGATCATTGCTAATACGGGTCTCGCCTTCAAAAGAGGGTGACTCTACTCTTGAACTGGATGATCCTGGAGACGGACCGGAATATAATCGATTAAAGCGATGAAAAAGTTAAAAATGTCACGATAGATGAAGAGAGAAAGGTTCGGGAGGCGGTGTTTGATGGTACACACACACACACACACACACACACACACACACACACACACACACAAAGTGAGAGCTTGATAAATTCCAGTTATCTGAGGATATGACGAAGACGAAGGTCTTTATCAGCAGCTCTCCAACTTATATGCCAACAACTCGCTATAGGAAATGCACATCTCACCTAGGCTCGGAGAAACGTGGTCTGTGATAGGGAGATGAATAATGTTTCAGCTCTTTGAGAGGAGTAAGTACATGAGAAGCTCTCCTTTCCTGGGTGATTCCCCTACAAGTGAAGTATGAATACATTTCTTATGTTTTCCACATGTTACTATACTTCTCTGGTCACCGGTCATGTGTAGTGTCTGTACCTGGCATATCATGATACAGATTACAGATCAGTTCAGCATAACGTTTCTGGTATGAGAATGAAATGCCCGACCAGCTTCTTGCATGTTCATGGTGAAGGTGTTCAGTGAGAGATCTGAACTAAATGAATAATTCTGGTAATGGGGTGTTACAATGCCACAAAAAATTAGAAAGAGTAAATAATCCAAATACCTGTCAACAATTTACGACTGTCAAGTGGTTTAGTTGCAAATCTAGAACAAAAATACCACAATAACTCTCGCCCTGGGAACGAGACCTTCGAGTAAGAAATCCCAAGACACTAAGGCCCACAAATCAATAACTTACAACATGAAGATCCTCGACTAACTCTTAAAGAACTGCTGCTGGAGTCTCGCAATCTCAGAGGAAGTGTCCACAGCGTACCGACGGCAGAAGAATACGAGTAAAAAATAATATCCACACATCTTCACACGAGAGAGAGAGAGAGAGAGAGAGAGAGAGAGAGAGAGAGAGAGAGAGAGAGAGAGAGAATCTTTCCTCCCTGACATCAGCATCTGGCTCGATCCAGCACCGAAGGTCACACTGTGGAACGCATCACACCGTCGCGTCACCCACGAGACCAGCTGCCTCATTCGGTGGCCAGAGTTCAGATCACACCAGGCAAAATAACGCGTGAAGGGGATCTCGTCTGGACGAGGCCAGACGAATTGAGCTCACGGTTCGATTCACAAAGCTGCTTCCCTCCACCATCACCATCATTTTTCTTATGACCAGCTGTGGGGTATTGTGGCACTAGACTGCGACCGAGGCTATAACAGATGCACTACATCATCATCATCATCATCTGGTCATGCAAAAACACACTAGGGCCCAGCAAGGTTGCAAAAGCGACGCGAGACGCTGTAAAGTGCAATTCTGCTTCTTGACAATGGCTGAGCCACACATGAGGCGAAATGCTCGTGAAATGTGGGACTCCAGGGGCTGCCCCGTCCCACTATCCCCAAGATTTATGTGCCCGTGACTTCCACTTCGTCCCAGAACGAAAGAGTGAGATTTGTGGAGTGCGTTTTCAGTCGGTATATGTCAACATAGCCTCATCCAGTGTGTTAACACCACACATCAGGAAAGGAGGGAGTCCGTATGAGGATTAAAAAGAACTGGCGGACTGTTGAAGGAATCTCGGCCAAAGTGAGTGAGACTGTAGGAAGACAGGAGTACAAAAAAAAAAGAAAAAATCCTCACACGCTTGCTGAAGACTTGATCATCGTCCCGACTTCGACTTGAAATCTTTTGAACAACGAAATAAACGACACGTATTCTAAACTGGTTTTCTGTGCCAGTTACCATCGCTTTTCCATCTCCATCATGCCAACATTCATTTCATCAAATCCAATATTAGTATTGTGTTGAATGTTGTCAGTCAATATTTATTGTTGCCAGAGCTCGCCTACCGTATCAGTAAAAAGTTAAATTGGTGATACAGCTTCATTTTAACACCACTTCATCAATATCATGTGTTTTCAATTGCCTCAATCTTTTATTCTATGTTCGGTATTGCAAGAGTAACGACTACTGTATTTGCAAGAGTAACCTCAGTAATATTTCCAAGAGTATTAGATGTAATTTTTCCACAAGTAACCTCAATACTATTTCCAAGAGTAACCGTATTACTATTTCCACGAGTAACCTCAACGCTATTTCCAAGATCAGCCTCATTACTATTTCCAACAGTAAACTAACACAATTTCCAGTAGTAATCTCATCACTATTTCCATGAGAAATCTCAATATTACATCCAAGAACAACCTCATTTCTATTTCCAAGAGTAACCTAATACCTTTCCAAAAGAACCTAACACCATTTTCAAGAGTGACTAAATACCTTTTCTAAGAGTCACTTCATACCAATTTCAAGAGAAACCTGGTCAATACTTCCATGAGCAACCGCTGTATATTTCTACAAGAGTAACCTTAACGCTTTATCTAAGAACATTCTGAATGTTATCGTTTTATTTCAATATGCTGATAAGCTGTCCTTTAGAACAGTACACTAGAATACGCTATCTTTAGCGAAGATTTGGAATTATATTCCAGTTTTTGATAGTTATGCTGATGTGATATGATAAAATGCATCTCTCATATTTCTCACATGAAGCAACAGAGCATATGCTGGGGCTACAGAACTGGAGGCGTGGAAGACTTGACGCTGAGGATACAGTACTTAGTGGTTCAAAACAGCTGGAAAGACAGGGAAGTGCGAGCAAGAAATCCTCCCTCTCATGAGGATATACACACGGCAAAATAAGTATCTTCTCGGATGAGTCTGGATGGATTTCAAAATAAATCGCCTCGTGTCGTCTCGGTAAGGTTGGTAAGCGGGAATGCGAGACATCGCAATAATTACCGTAGCCCTAATTTATATCAATTTCCATCGAAATGTGAAATCATTATAAAACTTATGGCAATAATGTCGTTAACAATCGATATACTACAGTATTATAAAAGCAGGTCTACCAGTGTGAGGCCGGACCAATCGTGCATTTCTCAAAGTGGCAAGATACTTTCTTTTTCTAACGTACTCTCTCCTATGTCTCATACAGACCACTTATCCGGATCATTTACCCAGTCTTCTGATGATGATGATGCCAGAGGAAACCATCCTTTGTACGCTGGGACCTTAACTCTTAAGTTCACCATTTCAACATCACCTTCCTTTTCCCGGGCATTCTTCTGGTCGACTCACTTCATCTCCTTCCGTCACGTAGGGTCTGGATGACGTCTCTCGGTAGGCAACTTGTCATCTGTTATCTGCTCAAACTCAAGAATCCTAAAACTCAGATTTACTAAATTCTCAGAGTCCTTTTAAGATATCTACTTGGCATCTTCTTTTGTTCAGTCTCGACATTGTCAATAAGACTATTACTCTCCAATCTTTATTGAAAGCTTGAGATCTCAAGCTGTTAATTCAGCATTACATGATGAAGCTGAGGGATCTTAACCGGTCTTGAGTTTATCTTGAGACAGTTGCAACACAAGGGGGTCTGAGAAGGCTGGTCCGTCCCGTGTGTGGAGTAATACACATAAATCAGCAAAGGGAGAGGTTGGCGGAGGGACTCACACGCAACTTGTTAACAAACACTCCAGTCAGAGCGTCTTTGTCATGTTTATAACAGTTACATTTACAACCTTATTACTTCGGGACACCCAGACAGAAGAGGAAGCCTTCCACTCTCCTCCGTTGCCTTTCCTTTTACGTCTTGCCTCTCGTGATCAACATTCCAAGAGCGGAAGTTTGTTCCACCTCCACCTCAAAGCTTGGCCAAAACTCTTCAAGTTTCTCCCCGCGGGAGATCGTACATTATGCCCAGGAAAAAACACCCCAGTGGTAAAGACTAATAGAAACACAAGTTTAAGGAAACATTTCCTTTAAGAATAAGAGGGAAGAAGACCGAGAATGAAAGACATTTTTGTGTTTTTTAAGAAAAATAAAATGTGTTATAAAGGGGGACATGAGCTCGGTGGGGCACCAGGCAGTATGAGTAGAAGAGTCAAGATATGTACGTGAGTGAGCAAGGTGGATGGGGTCAGTGCCTGGCTCAAAGAAAGACAATAACTGACTTCTGGAAGCCTGCTGGAATGAGCTGCTTCATGCAAAATAATAAAAAAAAAAAATAACCGAAACCGGTTCGAGAAGAACCAAATAGCGAGTACAACTGGCATCCAGAATGGTCATAAGGGAGACGATACATGTAAACATTCCATAAATATAGCCTAAATATTTCAATGATACTGCTTTTGTAACAGACCCGTGGTCTTCACTTTCGGACCCGCCTCCCAGCAGTCACAACTTCTCAACCACTTTCCAGCCACTGATATCACTCCCCGAACATATTGAACAACGCCATGCTATTTTCACAGTGAGGGAAATCCAATTCTGAGCCACTCTCCTATTACATATCACTCAGGCACTTTGTACAGTAACAATATCACCTTCGGGGATCCTTCAAGTCTCAACTTTAAAAGCCCCTTCAAGGAATCCCCGATCAGCCATTCTCTAATGGACGTATTACCTTGAGGGCTGCAGCCATATTCAATCTGGTAGATCAGGTTACAAAGCTGACATCCTGGTCGGGGACTAGGAGGCGTGAATCTGAAGAAGGCTCCTGGAACGAACCGTAACTGGTCCAAACTGGTCGTTCAACCAGACATCACAACAGTGGCGGTGCCACGGCCACGCACAGTAAAAACACTAGCGGTCTAACAACATCCAAGAGTTCATTTCCCTCTTTGAAGTCGGAAGATAAGGGAGTCCTATGACCCCAAAGACCCTCCTTACCTACACCGCATCCCAGGAGAAGCCAGGACGCTGCCGAGTTTCCCTAACTATAACACAACTCTTGGATGGGTCATAAACCCGATAAACCCCGCTATATATTCTCGAAGAAGAAATTAAATAGCTTCAGCTCGCGCCTCAGGACAGGGGGGCGGCGGCCAAACATTTCCAGCACATAAACTAAGCCTAAGACACGGCGGAATCGTTTATGCTCTCCTCCTGCCACAACCCGACCCGTCTTGTCTCTCAACCTGCCGCCAACTCGCCCTTCCACAACACCTTCAACCTCGTACCATCCCACCACCTGCCCATCCCAGATCGTACTCCAAGAACCTGGCACACAAGTTCCCACCAATCCTTTGTAGTATCCAGTTCCCATCACCACTTTACCTGGCACTGTACATACCATTTGGTACTATCCCTCATCACCATCTTCTGACCTGGTACTATCCCCCATCGCCATTCCTTAACCTGTCACTATCCCCAACCACCATACCCTGACCTGGCACTCACTCCCGTCCATTATGACACCGTAGACACGCCGATCACAGGAGCAGTCAGCAGATGGAGCCACGATACAGACGGAGGAGGGAGGAGGAAAGTGGGGAGCGTGATGCTGGGGATGAGGACAGGAAAGGAGGATCAGATAAGGATAAACGAGGTTGGGGAGAGAGAGAGAGAGAGAGAGAGAGAGAGAGAGAGAGAGAGAGAGAGAGAGAGAGAGAGAGAAATAGTAGGGTGATGGGGGAAAGAAAACGAGGAGATAGAGTACAGGGGCAACTGAGTTGAAAACCTAGGATTACTAGGGAAAGAGAAAAACTAATGATAGGGAAGGCAACAGGGAGAGGGTGCGGCCACGGGAGGGAGACCTGGGGAAGAGCCGGACAGACCAGGGAAGCATAACATAAACTTGACATTTTTGTGTTGGTGCTGAACTTTATCTCGTTTGTAACCGTACTGGAAAGGTGTATGTTACCATTACTGGAAGACCACAGACACAAAGAGCCGTGTGAATCCCCTCACTTGGTAGTGGCAACAACAAATATATATATATATATATATATATATATATATATATATATATATATATATATATATATATATATACATATATACATACCTACACAGCTTTCCATGGTTTACCCCAGACGCTTCACATGCCCTGATTCAATCGACTGACAGCACGTCAACCCCAGTATACCACATCGATCCAATTCACTCTATTCCTTGCCTTCCTTTCACCCTCCTGCATGTTCAGGCCCCGATCACACAAAATCTTTTTCACTCCATCTTTCCACCTCCAATTTGGTCTCCCTCTTCTCCTCGTTCCCTCCACCTCCGACACATAGATCCTCTTGGTCAATCTTTCCTCACTCATTCTCTCCATGTGACCAAACCATTTCAAAACACCCTCTTCTGCTCTCTCAACCACGCTCTTTTTATTTCCACACATCTCTCTTACCCTTACGTTACTCACTCGATCAAACCACCTCACACCACACATTGTCCTCAAACATCTCATTTCCAGCACATCCATCCTCCTGCGCACAACTCTATCCATAGTCCACGCCTCGCAACCATACAACATTGTTGGAACCACTATTCCTTCAAACATACCCATTTTTGCTTTCCGAGATATTGTTCTCGACTTCCACACATTCTTCAAGGCCCCCAGAATTTTCGCCCCCTCCCCCACCCTATGATCCACTTCCGCTTCCATGTTTCCATCCGCTGCCAGATATCTAAAACACTTCACTTCCTCCAATTTTTCTCCATTCAAACTCACCTCCCAATTGGCTTGACCCTCAACCCTACTGTACCTAAAAACCTTGCTCTTATTCACATTTACTCTTAACTTTCTTCTTTCACACACTTTACCAAACTCAGTCACCAGCTTCTGCAGTTTCTCACATGAATCAGCCACCAGCGCTGTATCATCAGCGAACAACAACTGACTCACTTCCCAAGCTCTCTCATCCCCAACAGACTTCATCCTTGCCCCTCTTTCCAAAACTCTTGCATTCACCTCCCTAACAACCCCATCCATAAACAAATTAAACAACCATGGAGACATCACACACCCCTGCCGCAAACCTACATTCACTGAGAACCAATCACTTTCCTCTCTTCCTACACGTACACATGCCTTACATCCTCGATAAAAACTTTTCACTGCTTCTAACAACTTGCCTCCCACACCATATATTCTTAATACCTTCCACAGAGCATCTCTATCAACTCTATCATATGCCTTCTCCAGATCCATAAATGCTACATACAAATCCATTTGCTTTTCTAAGTATTTCTCACATACATTCTTCAAAGCAAACACCTGATCCACACATCCTCTACCACTTCTGAAACCACACTGCTCTTCCCCAATCTGATGCTCTGTACATGCCTTTACCCTCTCAATCAATACCCTCCCATACAATTTGCCAGGAATACTCAACAAACTTATACCTCTGTAATTTGAGCACTCACTCTTATCCCCTTTGCCTTTGTACAATGGCATTATGCACGCATTCCGCCAATCCTCAGGCACCTCACCATGAGTCATACATACATTAAATAACCTTACCAACCAGTCAACAATGCCAGATGCATATATATATATATATATATATATATATATATATATATATATATATATATATATATTATCCCTGGGGATAGGGGAGAAAGAATACTTCCCACGTATTCCCTGCGTGTCGTAGAAGGCGACTAAAAGGGGAGGGAGCGGGGGGCTGGAAATCCTCCCCTCTCAATTTTTTTTAATTTTCCAAAAGAAGGAACAGAGAAGGGGGCCAGGTGAGGATATTCCCTCAGTGGCCCAGTTCTCTGTTCTTAACGCTACCTCGCTAACGCGGGAAATGGCGAATAGTTTGAAGAAAAAAAAAAAAAAAAAAAAATATATATATATATATATATATATCACAAGATGATATTGAGCTACGAGGAACGAGGCCTGCGAGTTACACGTGTTGTCAGGTGTTACGTGCGGAGATGGATAGATTGTTCTGAGTGTGGACTGAATGCCAGCAGCCCACGTGCGGGTGAGGCAGAAAGAAAACACTGCCACTGAGGCTAGGGGAGTAAAACGTAACAGCTACTGAAGTGCTGAGCTCAATGCTGTACAACCTTCCACGATACCTAGGCGGGTAGGACCGGCAGAACCTCCCTGGTCGGTGTGGCTGGCTACCACTTGATACCAAGGAGGACCTACGACGAGACGCAGCCGAGATGGCAGGGCAAGCAATGTCTTGCTCACCGCAAAGATAGATAGATAGATAGATAGAGAGAGAGAGAGAGAGAGAGAGAGAGAGAGAGAGAGAGAGAGAGAGAGAGAGAGAGAGAGAGAGAGAGAGATCCTTAAATCAAAAACGGGGAATAAAAAGCTGATCGACCATGAGGTCCGATCTGAACTTAAAAAGACGCTCAGAACTGACGGAAAAGCGAACACCAAACCCACAACGGACCCTGGGTTGAGACAGGGATATGTTGTGTCACCAGCGTTGCTCGTCATCTACATCACTTGGATCTGCTGGAAGGCATCCCTACAAATTAATCCCTCGGCGAGTTATTATTTCCAGACGACCAGTCCCCCCTCCCAGCTGCGGACACAAAAAGGCTTCACAATCAAACAGATCAAAAGTGTACCCACATCCAATAACAGGGGGAGAAAGAGAAGACCAGTGCATATCAATAGCTCGAATGTTAGCAACTGTAGCAAGTAAGCCATTTCAATACGTCTGAAACTGCTACAGAAATCCATGGAGGTGATCACGTCAAACCAAGAAATATCATGGTGGTGAAGTCACAACTGAACCAATCTCCCATTTTCTTCAACAAATGGAGACTCCCAGGAAATTAAATGGAGACTCGTTCGTACAGCTCGTCACCACCAACACAAGCAACAATGCCAGACACGATCATATGAAACGTGAGATACATTAGACTTGCAGCCACGCTAACAAGATAAATGATAAATAATTATTACCCATTACGACCTCCGTGTGTTGTAAAGAGAAATAACGTGTCACCCAAACAACCGTACAACATGGACGCTCAACAAAAGGGGTTACTAACTTTCAAAAGGTCCTCGTTCAACCTTACGATGCCTCGGCAAAGAGCAGGACACCTTACTTGACCTTACGTGGCCCTACGATGGTTCCTGGGGTCTTCTAACCCCACAGCGTATACCTTACTATGGTTTCTGAGGTCGTCTAACCTCACAGCGTATATCTTACGATGGTCTCTAGGGTCTTCTAACCCCACAGTGTATATCTTACGATGGTTTC
Organism: Panulirus ornatus; assembly: GCF_036320965.1. Taxonomy (NCBI): domain Eukaryota; kingdom Metazoa; phylum Arthropoda; class Malacostraca; order Decapoda; family Palinuridae; genus Panulirus; species Panulirus ornatus. The sequence goes on from NC_092291.1 coordinate 24,629,113, forward strand.
TGGGGTCTTCTAACCCCACAGTGTATGCCTCACGATGGTTTCTGAGGTCTGCTAATCCCACAGCGTATGATACCTTACGATGGTTTGTGAGGTCTTCTAATCCCACAGCGTATGATACCTTACGATGGTTTGTGAGGTCTTCTAATCCCACAGCGTATGATACCTTACGATGGTTTGTGAGGTCTTCTAACCCCACAGCGTATGATACCTTATGATGGTTTCTGAGGTTTTCTAATCCCACAGCGTATGATACCTTATGATACTTTCTGGGGTCTTCTAATCCCACAGCGTATGATACCTTACGATGGTTTCTGAGGTCTTCTAACCCCACAGCGTATGATACCTTACGATGGTTTCTGAGGTCTTCTAACCCCACAGCGTATGATACCTTACGATGGTTTCTGAGGTCTTCTAATCCCACAGCGTATGATACCTTACGATGGTTTCTGAGGTCTTCTAATCCCACAGCGTATGATACCTTACGATGGTTTCTGAGGTCCTCTAATCCCACAGCGTATGATACCTTACGATGGTTTCTGAGGTCTTCTAATCCCACAGCGTATGATACCTTACGATGGTTTCTGAGGTCTTCTAATCCCACAGCGTATACCTTATGATACTTTCTGGTGTCTTCTAGACCCCACAACGTATGATGGGACCTTACTATACCATACGTATAACTTACTATGATCTCTGAGGTCTTCTTCCCCCTGCAGCTCGGTCTGGGACTATGCTGTTGTGTTGTTCCTCTGCTCTTTCAAGGCTCTTGGGGGCAGAGGCCCGTCGGGCTACACCCTCAAGGGCTCCTGCACAACATCCTCCCCAGCGAGAGCATGAGAACTTGCAGAAGCAGTCCTCTCTACAAAGCCACATCACAAATATCAAACATTTTGATCAATGTGTAGAAAAAAAAAAGGAATTCAATTTCTCATGTCGGTACAAAAACTCCGGTGTGAGACGGCTCTACCAGTGCGATAACATTTCCGCTGACAGGTGCATGAGGGGGGAACTGAGGGAGATATGGAAGGTGTGAAAGTAACGAGAGAGAAGTAGGGTAAAGAAAAATGGGGGGAAGGTAAGGGGAACGTAAAGAGTGGCTCTAAGTGAACTCTGCAAATGGGGCGATAATCAGGGAGTTTATGAGTGTTGAGACGAAAGGAAATATAGAGGGAGAGGCTAAGGGAGTCACGCAAGTGTTGAAGCAAAGGGAGAGATTTATCGCGGTGGAGGGAGGAAGGAGTAGATATGTAAAACGATGAAGTGAAAAAGGTGAAACTAACGTTGAAGGGGATGGATATGAAACTAGGGAAAGGTGTAAGGGGGGTGAAACTAAGGGGGAACGTTTATGAGGATAAAACTACGGAGGTGGTGTACCAAGGTGAAATAAATGGGAAGGTTTATGGGTGTGAAACTAAGGAAAAGCCATATGGATGTGACGCTAAGGGAGCTGGAAGGATGATGACAAAGGGGACGAAGAGAAACAAAGGCAGGGAGAGTCAGAAAGGTAACAGGAGTAATGTGCATGTCTACGACAGGGAGTCCAGACCCTGGGATAGGGAGGATGAGGCCAAACACGAGTACCTACTTACCTATGAGTAAACAAGACAAGATTGTGCTTGGGGGATCCTAGCTAGGGAAAGGAGGAGGAGGAGGTGGGTTAGATGAGGGAGAAGGGAGATCAGAAGGTCAATAGGGAACAGTGACAAGATGAGGACAGGGACTGAGGGTGAATTACACAGGTTAAGCGAAGGGGTGAGGTACGTAAGCAGGAGGAGAACATTGCAGAGTGAGGAGAGAGGATGGCCATGGGTTGGGGAATAGCCCCAAGAGGAGAGGGGCATGAGGAATGTGGTGGGGACGAGGAAATCTAGGGGCATTAACGTTAGTACTAGAGAGTATAGGGCCAAGGCGGGGGTCACTGGGGAGGAATATAAGAGCAAGAGGGAGGGGGGAATATAAAGATGGCCAAAAGACGGAAACGGGTGGCCAAAGGAAGATGGAAGGGGAGAGCGGCCAGGTACAGGCAGGGAGAGGGATAGGCCGAGGATGTGGATAGTGAGATGGACTGGGGAGTGGTAGACGATACATAAGGTCAGGGGGGGAGGAGCAGGAAGAGGGTAGTGTGGTGTGAGAGTATTATTGATCATGGGTGTGGTGGTGGTGTGTGGTACGGTAGGTGGGTGGGTGTTACGGTGGCTAACATATCTGACAGTTCTCACACTCTTATATGGTGGGGACCCACACCACCCCCTCCACAGGCATGTTTTCCCTCCGTGCGCCATCATCAACCTCTCTCCTTACCTCCCCTCCTCTCCCCTTACTTCCGTTCTTCCTCCTCCTTTATGTCCCCCCCCCCCCCCCCCGCTCTCCGCCCTTTTCTCTCCCCTTGCATCCTCTTTTTCCCTCCCCTTACAGTCTCTCCTCCCTCACTTTCCCTCCTCCTCTCCTCTTATATCCCCCTAATCCTTTCCTCTTCCTTCCCCCTCCTCTCCCCTTACCTCCACACCTCTCCCATTACGCGTTCCCCTCCACTCCCTCCATTTTAGTGTCACCACCCACTCATTTATTCAGGAAACTGATGGTCTCTGCGTTCATTATATCAGCATTGCTTTACACCGCTGCGAGAGCGACGTTTCAAACCACCACCCGTACAGCGAGGAAGGCGGAGCATGTGCTGCCTACAGCGTGGCAGAGGTCATCAGTATTCGTAGCCCGTTAGTCCATCACCATGGGGAGGATAGAGTGGTCCCCTCCTGCCATATTCCATACATGGCCCACATATATTTCTTCCTGTCTCACATGATATACGGCAATTCCATCACACTGAGGGACTCCCCAGTATTCACAGCACAGTAATAATCACCGAGCAGCGTATGTGATCTATGAAATATTCATAACATTTCTAATAACATGAAGATTCAAGTATATACAGAGGCTTAAATCAATATAATATTTTTACCCACAAGGATAATTCGTGATTATGTCTCTATACGTCCAGACCCTCAGCTTCAACACGATATATATTCACCGCCTCTCCTGGCTTCACCATTGGACACGTTGATCCCTTGGCTTCACCATGGACACGTTGATCCCTTGGCTTCACTGTTAAACTCGACCGCACTCTTCCTTGAACACCAAAGTTATTCGACCCCATCTCTACCCCTTTGGCTTCAACATCTACCCCTGCAACCATTTTTCAACAAGCTTCAAAATTCACACGCCCACCTGGCTTTCACACCAAGTCCAAGCCAGAGGTTTCAAAACATAAAAGGATCAAGCAAATGGCTTGAAGAACACCGAGTCGATCGACCCTCTTGCTCCGTCAAGTACTAGTTTATCCAATTGTCTTACACAATCCACACACACAATCCTCCCCCCACAAGTTCATCCACTTGGCTTACAACACCCACACGTGCAACCCAATACCCATAACTCATCCACATGACTCACATACCCACACGTGGAACCCTCTTCCAATCAAATTCATCCACTTAGCTCACACCACCCACACGTACAACCCTCTCACCACTCGCACGCTCCTTCGCTTCTCCTTACCCCAACAACACAATGAACCTTTCACAACTTGTAGGACCAACTCGTCGCCGCCAACACGACCGTCGCCTTACTGTATTCAGACTACCAATGACTTGGAAACCTCCACCGCTCGCTTCCGCACTGCCCAACCCCAGGAATAACACGCCACTACACCTGAGGACATGCCTGTTCAAGGCTTCATTCCCGTAGAGGAGACCTCACCGCTGCCAGATCCTTCAGTGAATCAAAAGAAGAGATGAGAAGACGACGAATATACAGTATATCATACAAGTTTTTGACATTCACGTTAAAACTCGCTTAATCAAAAGTGCAGAAGCTCAACAACCACATGACATGCACCTTGAACTCTTGTTAATGTACACGCAACTGCATTTAAGACACGTTCACACACTATATGACAGGGGTCGTGCACTAAACTGAATGTGCACATATAGCTACTTCCTCATACAGACATGGGAAGGCATATATATCAAACAACAATGAACTGGTCCTCAATGTAATGGTACATTCTGAGCAACGGCATGGCAAAGGACCTGCAAGGGGTATTGTGGAAGATAAGGGAGATCTCAAGTGGGGGAGTTACCTCAGGTGGGGGAGATGAGGAAGGTACAACAAGTGGGGGAGATGAGGGATGTACAACAAGTGGGGAAGGTGAATGAGGTGGTACCACAGGTGAAGGGGAGTAAAGGTTGGTGAGGGACGTAATACAGGTGAGGGAAGTGAGAGAGGTGCCACAGGATGGGGAAGTTAGGGACATAACACAGGCGAGGGGATGAGGCAGGTCCCACAGGGGTAAATAAATAAGGTACCAAAATACACGCCCCCAGCATAATACTCACATGCATCAGAAGACTCGCACCACAAACCTGTACACACTTCAGTCTTCTCTTCCACCTCAAACTATCCCTATCCCAACTCTTTCTTCTGTCCCCGAACCACTATATATATATATATATATATATATATATATTTCTATGAGTCCACGGGGAAAATGAAACACGATAAGTTCCCAAGTGCACTTTCGTGTAATAATCACATCATCAGGGGAGACACAAGAGAGAAATATAAGTCAGTTGATATATATATATATATATATATATATATATATATATATATATATATATATATATACATATTCATACTATTCGCCATTTCCCGCGTAAGCGAGGTAGCGTTAAGAACAGAGGACTGAGTTTTTGAGGGATAATCCTTACTTGGCCCCCTTCTCTGTTCCTTCTTTTGGAAAATCAAAAATGCGAGGGGAGGATTTCCAGCCCCCCGCTCCCTCCCCTTTTAGTCGCCTTCTACGATACGCAGGAAATACGTGGGAAGTATTCTTCCTCCCCTATCCCCAGGGGTAATATATATATATATATATATATATATATATATATATATATATATATATATATATATATTTTTTTTTTTTTTTATACTTTGTCGCTGTCTCCCGCGTTTGCGAGGTAGCGCAAGGAAACAGACGAAAAAAATGGCCCAACCCCCCCCCCCATACACATGTACATACACACGTCCACACACGCAAATATACATACCTACACAGCTTTCCATGATTTACCCCAGACGCTTCACATGCCCTGATTCAATCCACTGACAGCACGTCAACCCCTGTATACCACATGACTCCAATTCACTCTATTTCTTGCCCTCCTTTCACCCTCCTGCATGTTCAGGCCCCGATCACACAAAATCTTTTTCACTCCATCTTTCCACCTCCAATTTGGTCTCCCTCTTCTCCTCGTTCCCTCCACCTCCGACACATATATCCTCTTGGTCAATCTCTCCTCACTCATTCTCTCCATGTGCCCAAACCATTTCAAAACACCCTCTTCTGCTCTCTCAACCACGCTCTTTTTATTTCCACACATCTCTCTTACCCTTACGTTACTTACTCGATCAAACCACCTCACACCACACATTGTCCTCAAACATCTCATTTCCAGCACATCCATCCTCCTGCGCACATCTCTATCCATAGCCCACGCCTCGCAACCATACAACATTGTTGGAACCGCTATTCCCTCAAACATACCCATTTTTGCTTACCGAGATAATGTTCTCGACTTCCACACATTTTTCAAGGCTCCCAAAATTTTCGCCCCCTCCCCCACCCTATGATCCACTTCCGCTTCCATGGTTCCATCCGCTGACAGATCCACTCCCAGATATCTAAAACACTTCACTTCCTCCAGTTTTTCTCCATTCAAACTCACCTCCCAATTGACTTGACCCTCACCCCTACTGTACCTAATAACCTTGCTCTTATTCACATTTACTCTCAACTTTCTTCTTCCACACACTTTACCAAACTCAGTCACCAGCTTCTGCAGTTTCTCACATGAATCAGCCACCAGCGCTGTATCATCAGCGAACAACAACTGACTCACTTCCCAAGCTCTCTCATCCCCAACAGACTTCATACTTGCCCCTCTTTCCAGGACTCTTGCATTTACCTCCCTTACAACCCCATCCATAAACAAATTAAACAACCATGGAGACATCACACACCCCTGCCGCAAACCTACATTCACTGAGAACCAATCACTTTCCTCTCTTCCTACACGTACACATGCCTTACATCCTCGATAAAAACTTTTCACTGCTTCTAACAACTTGCCTCCCACACCATATATTCTTAATACCTTCCACAGAGCATCTCTATCAACTCTATCATATGCCTTCTCCAGATCCATAAATGCTACATACAAATCCATTTGCTTTTCTAAGTATTTCTCACATACATTCTTCAAAGCAAACACCTGATCCACACATCCTCTACCACTTCTGAAACCGCACTGCTCTTCCCCAATCTGATGCTCTGTACATGCCTTCACCCTCTCAATCAATACCCTCCCATATAATTTACCAGGAATACTCAACAAACTTATACCTCTGTAATTTGAGCACTCACTCTTATCCCCTTTGCCTTTGTACAATGGCACTATGCACGCATTCCGCCAATCCTCAGGCACCTCACCATGAGTCATACATACATTAAATAACCTTACCAACCAGTCAACAATACAGTCACCCCCTTTCTTAATAAATTCCACTGCAATACCATCCAAACCTGCTGCCTTGCCGGCTTTCATCTTCCGCAAAGCTTTTACTACCTCTTCTCTGTTTACCAAATCATTTTCCCTAACCCTCTCACTTTGCACACCACCTCGACCAAAACACCCTATATCTGCCACTCTGTCATCAGACACATTCAACAAACCTTCAAAATATATATATATATATATATATATATATATATATATATATATATATATATATATATATATATATATATATAAAACTACCTCGCTAATGCGGGAGATGGCGGGTAGTATGAAAGAAAGAAAATGTGTGTATATATATATATATATATATATATATATATATATATATATATATATATATATATATATATACATATCCCTGGGGATAGGGGAGAAAGAAAACTTCCCACGTATTCCCTGCGTGTCGTAGAAGGCGACTAAAAGGGAAGGGAGCGGGGGGCTGGAAATCCTCCCCTCTTGGTTTTTTTTTGTTTTTCTCAAAGAAGGAACAGAGAAGGGGGCCAGATGAGGATATTCCCTCAAAGGCCCAGTCCTCTGTTCTTAACGCTACCTCGCTAACGCGGGAAAAGGCGAATAGTATGAAAGAAAGAAAAGATATATATATATATATATATATATATATATATATATATATATATATATATATATATATATATATATATATATAAAATGAGGTAGGTACCATGGGTTAGGGAGACGTGGGAGGTCCCACAAGTTTGGGGAGAAGAGGGAGGCTCCATAAGTGAGGGAGAAGAGGGAGGCTCCACAAGTGGGGGAGAGGATGGGGGTGCTATTAGTAGGGGAGGTGTGGGAAGCAACAGACTACGTGGAAACGAGGGAGGTACACGGCCACTCCTACGCCGCAACGCTGGTTCACTTTCCCTCTCCTACAGATATTACTTTGATTTCGGCTCCCGAGGTTGGGTTGCTCGTGTGCCCTCCTATATCCAGTTAAACCATGAAATACTCGTCAAGCTGCTGTGTCGTATGATTACTATGAGACTCAGGGCATCTCAATGCTAGGCCGCTGTGGTATCTCTTACTTTCCCCACACCATGAAGATATGGTGCTCTTTAACCCCTCACGTCTTTCCTATCCCTTCCTGAAGGGAAGATTTCAAACTTCAACCATAATCACGAACACATCCTTTATTTCTGTATTCTTATTCCTCCCTGTTTTAACCTTTCTCATACATCAATAAAGCCTCCAACATGAAAAAAAAAATAACTTCCCACTCGGTCAGGCAACGCTGATTATCCAACTTCTGACAAAGTCATTTCTTACCCAATCAACCCACCTCACGCCACATGTCACCCTCAGGGACTTCATTTTTAACACGTCTACTTCATCCTTCCTCTTTTTAGTATTTCAAGACCCAAGACCCAAATTCACACAAGGTCATATGACTTATGTTGCCAACCTTTCTATTCGTTCTTCTCGCCAAACTTTTAATGTATCTATTTTCCTTTTCACCTTCCTGGAGAGGGTCCTTGGTTATGAGCCGAAACACAGAGCCTTCATAATTATTCGCTTGCTAGTTTCTTCGGTGTGGGCTGTATTTTCATCAACTACTGTGAAAATATATTTTGAAAAAGCAAATTATATCATATTATATATATACATATATATGACTGCAATTTTCCGCGTTAGCGAGGTAGCGCCAGGAAAAGAAAAACAAAGGCTGCATTTGCCCATATCAATTCTCTAGATGTCACGTGCAATGCACTGAAACCACAGCTTCCTCTCGGCAAGGCTGCACAGACCCTTCCATGGTTTCCCCGGCCGCTTCACACGCCCTGCTTCAGTCCATTGACAGCACGTCGACCCCTTTATACCACATACTTCCAATTCACTCTATCTCATTCACACCTTTCACTCTACTGCATGTTCAAGTCCCGATCACTTAACATCTTTTTCACTCCATCCTTCCATCTCCAATTTGGTCTACCCCTTCTCCTTGTACCCCCTATGTATCACGTCTATCAACCTCTCACCCATTCTCTCCATTTGTCCAGACAATCTCAGAACACCCTCTTACCCTCTTATTACTTTATCAAACCATCTAATACCACATATTTTCCGCAGACATCTCATTTCCAGGATATCCACCTTGCTACGCACATCCTCATCAATAGCCCATACCTCGTGCCCATACAACATTTTTGCGATTACATTGTACAATATATATATATATATATATATATATATATATATATATATATATATATATATATATATATATATATATAAGTGAACATCCAAAATAATATCCACATTGCTTCGTATCTGGGAGGGGAATATGTTGCTAAATATTTCGAAATTACTTTCTTGTCCTCCTCTCATTATTTTCTAGTTTATTTCTCTCATTTTTCTAGGGGCAGAGAGATATCATCTCACCTCCACCATGTGCCAGAGCTCTCAATGAAGATGACAAGTGGCAGATGACATACGAGTTGACAGATACCGACGTGATAAGACACAGTAAATGGAGTCTCGAAGATAACAAGGAGGAAATTCAGAGAATTTAGAAGCTGATAAGGATGAATTTATAGGAAATGGGGATATGAAACATGAAAAAAAAAAAAATATGGATAAAGGAAGGCCGTGCAGAAAGGGAGATACAATGAACGAATGTGACAGGGATGGCAAGGGAGAAAATGGGATAAGTGAAGAACGACTGACATGAGGACCTCAAGGGCCTCAGGGTAATCATGAGTGGGTTGTATAACCTTCAGTGTACCACAGCCGCCAGATGACACTACCTCCACTATACATCGCCCCAACCCACACTATACAGCCAACCATAATACGATCCTCTTCCGTCGAGTGACATCCCTCGAAACGTCAAGTAACGCCACACTTGAATACCAGCACAGCCTCCCCGTCCTTCGTAACGTATACACATCACAACACTTCCTCGTCTTGTGTGTGTGTGTGTGTGTGTGTACCATCTTCTCAGCCTATCAGTACCATGCTCCCAGCCTGTCCCCTCCTCTTCCCTCTCATTTCCAGAATTAATCCCACCTTAATCTCGTGGTACCTTCTTGTTTCCACGCCCAATACTCCTATAATCCACCACAACTACCTGTCCTCGCTCCACCACCACCACAACTACCTGGCGTCGTCCCAACACCACCACAACTACCTGCCCTCGCTCCAACACCACCACAACTACCTGCCCTCGCCCCAACACAACAACCAGTCCTCGATCCCACACCACCACAACTACCTGTCCTCGCACCACCACTACCACAACTACCTGTCCTCGCACCACCACCACCACAACTACCTGTCCTCGCTCCACCACCACAACACCTACCCGCCCTCGCTCCAACACCACCATAACTACCTACCCTCGCCCCAACACCACCACAACTACCTACCCTCGCCCCAACACCAACACAACTACCTACCCTCGCCCCAACACCAACACAACTACCAGTCCTCGATCCCACACCACCACAACTACCTGTCCTCGTTCCACCACCACCACCACAACTAACAATCCTTGCTCCAACACCACCACAACTACCAGTCCTCGCTCCAACACCCTTCTTGGCCTAACATTTTCCCCGTGCCTCAAGTCTCTCTCCCTAAAGAATCCTGTATCACTTCCTCTCCCACCTACAAACACTCTCCTGCTTTCTCTTACTTACACGCTTCCACCACTAACCTGATCCTTCAGTCCTTACCATAAAACCTCTCCAACCTCACTCCTGTCCTCACCCCTTGCCACAATCCCACTTTTCTCTCATCATGCGTCCACAACACCCTTCCAGCCCCTCACCTCTCCCTATGTCTTCAAAACCTCTCTCCGGCACCAAAACCCTTCTCACACCAACTTCCCTCATCCCCTCCCTGCACCCTCGGCCATGGGGCGGCAGCAGCACAAGCAGGGAATCTGTGGGGCGGGTTGTGCTCCTGGCGGGTAATGCCTCTAGACCTCCCAGTCATTCCCATGCATATTCATTCTCTGACAGCTGACAACAGTATTGTGCCACCAGGCCAATGGTGTCGCGGCAGGCCAGAAGAACGGCCAGGCCGGGGCCAGACCAGGACGACGCGTCGCCACGGCCGGAAAATGCAGACTTCGCCAACACTTCCTACAGGATATAGCAGCCCCCCCGTTACGCTCCCGCGAAAAAGTCCTGAGGCTTAAAGTCTTACATGGCGCAGGTGATCACGAGGTGCGTCAACGCGGTACAGACGACCGTACGTCCAGAACCTGGACACAGAACACTCGACTACAATTACTTCACAACTTGTGGGAGTCTGTTGATAAAACGGATGTCACCTTTGTGTAACTGATAACCAGACACTCAAAAGTGGGGTTCACCTGATGCAACATTAAAATCATTTATCATTTCTAAGTTCCTCAGGAATCCTAAAAAGGACACTATCTCAAAAAGGGGGGAAAAAAATAGCTAACGTCCTCGCACACCTGACCCTCTCACTATCCAAGAGCACCATCAAGGTTATGGGTTAACATGGTCGTGTATCACGGGTATGTCTCCATACGCACTCTGGTTACTCGAATACCCCCTTAACACATACGCCGAGAGGCAAAACCCATTTTCATAACTTGGTTACGGCAGCCATAATGCTAAGGGCTGCCCCGTACACTTTACTGAACGCCACGCACGAAGTACAGGCTATCAGACGTGATGCATTGAGAGTAATGTAACAGGAGAAATCCAGGCCGTGGGAGAGGTGCTAGCAGTAGCCATAGAGTTCATCTTACAAAAGAAAGTTTCCAGGAGGGTAGTGAGCCTTCTGCCACAATCAGGAACGGAAAAGGAGAAGGTATTGGGCATTCGGAATGGTACTCGTCCTCTCTGTCCAGTTGGTGCACAGCCTCCACACCCTCACTATCGTCATTCATAATCTCCACATCCTCACCATGGATACTCACAATCTCCACATCCTCACTATCGTCATTCATAATCTCCACATCCTCACCAGTGATACTCACAATCTCCACACCTTCACTATGGTCATTCACAGCCTCCACACCCTCACTATCGTCATTCATAATCTCCACATCCTCACCATGGCTACTCACAATCTCCACGCCTTCACTATGGTCATTCACAGCCTCCACACCCTCACACAGCCACTCATAGCTACGAGCCAGTCAAGTGTTCCAGGACACATATCTCTATACCATAAGTTTTCAGTTCAGGTCAAGCTTTCTATATGTTACTTTTTTTTTTTTTTTTACATTTTCTAATCTATAAAACTTCGAAGGGTTGCTACTGTAGGTCTTGGTGGCTATACCACTAAACAGAATTATCTGTAAATACTAAAATGTCTATCTATCAAAACTCCCGTACGTGCAGTGCCAAGAACGGACTGGACATGGCCAGCTGCAACAGTGATCAGGACGGTTCTTATTCCGGCACTAATGACCACTCTATATGCACGTAAAGATGGACATTTTCCGGCGTAAAACCTGATTGAAAAAAAAAATAAAATTGAGTTTCCTGTATGATGTTCTGCATGAGGCCCGGTTTATGGACTCGGATCGGATTAAAACGTAGTAACTTGCAATACACGTCGTATATCGCCCACTTCGCAAGTGTATCATACCGAGTTACCGGCAATATCATACCAATAATCATCCTCCACTGATCATGAAGTTAAGGAAAATATTATTTGTGAGAAATAAGGAAAACAAAAATCTTAGGGTATGATAAAAGACACCGTTGTCTAATACCCTGTGGTGGCTTCATGGAAGGCCGGGTTGAGGTTGCAAGGTTTAAGTAGAGCGCTGTGCTGGGCTTATCACTTTCTCCATATTCATGTTGAACTTTACGCCTTTCTCGGCGATGGAAAACGGTTCTCCCAGTGCCTGTCTTTACTCGTCCATTTCTTTCAAAGATTTTTTTGTTAGTTCCTACTTCACCGCTCTATCTATACACAACTCTTATGTTCTAGTTCTATATGCAGCTCTACGTTCCAGTGGTATGCACAGCTATACGTTCCAGTGGTATACACAGCTCTAAATTCCAGTGGTATACACAGCTCTACGTTCCAGTGGTATACACAGCTCTACGTTTCAAAATTATACAGTGCTCTACGTTCCAGTACTATACACTCCTACGTTCCAGTAATATACACAACTACGTTCCAGTGATATACACAGCTCTACGTTCCAGTACTATACACAGCTCTACGTTCCAGTACTATACTCAGCTCTACGTTCCAGTACTATACACAGCTCTACGTTCCAGTACTATACGCAGCTCTACGTTCCAGTACTATACACAGCTCTACGTTCCAGTACTATACACAGCTCTACGTTCCAGTGGTATACACAGCTCTACGTTCCAGTACTATACACAGCTCTACGTTCCAGTGGTATACACAGCTCTACGTTCCAGTGGTATACACAGCTCTACGTTCCAGTGGTATACACAGCTCTACGTTCCAGTGGTATACACAGCTCTACGTTCCAGTACTATACACAGCTCTACGTTCCAGTGGTATACACAGCTCTACGTTCCAGTGGTATACACAGCTCTACGTTCCAGTGGTATACACAGCTCTACGTTCCAGTACTATACACAGCTCTACGTTCCAGTACTATACACAGCTCTACGTTCCAGTGGTATACACAGCTCTACGTTCCAGTACTATACACAGCTCTACGTTCCAGTGGTATACACAGCTCTACGTTCCAGTGGTATACACAGCTCTACGTTCCAGTGGTATACACAGCTCTAAATTCCAGTGGTATACACAGCTCTACGTTCCAGTGGTATACACAGCTCTACGTTCCAGTGGTATACACAGCTCTACGTTCCAGTACTATACACAGCTCTACGTTCCAGTACTATACACAGCTCTACGTTCCAGTGGTATACACAGCTCTACGTTCCAGTGGTATACACAGCTCTACGTTCCAGTGGTATACACAGCTCTACGTTCCAGTGGTATACACAGCTCTACGTTCCAGTACTATACACAGCTCTACGTTCCAGTGGTATACACAGCTCTACGTTCCAGTACTATACACAGCTCTACGTTCCAGTGGTATACACAGCTCTAAATTCCAGTGGTATACACAGCTCTACGTTCCAGTGGTATACACAGCTCTACGTTCCAGTGGTATACACAGCTCTACGTTCCAGTGGTATACACAGCTCTACGTTCCAGTACTATACACAGCTCTACGTTCCAGTGGTATACACAGCTCTAAATTCCAGTGGTATACACAGCTCTACGTTCCAGCGGTATACACAGCTCTACGTTCCAGTGGTATACACAGTTCTACGTTCCAGAGGTATACACAGCTCTACGTTCCAGTGGTATACACAGCTCTACGTTCCAGTACTATACACAGCTCTACGTTCCAGTGGTATACACAGCTCTACGTTCCAGTGGTATACACAGCTCTACGTTCCAGTACTATACACAGCTCTACGTTCCAGTACTATACACAGCTCTACGTTCCAGTGGTATACACAGCTCTAAATTCCAGTGGTATACACAGCTCTACGTTCCTGTACTATACGCAGCTCTACGTTCCAGTACTATACGCAGCTCTACGTTCCAGTACTATATGCAACTCTAAGTTCCAGTACTATACACAGCTCTACGTTCCAGTGGTATACACAGCTCTAAGTTCCAGTACTATACACAGCTCTACGTTCCAGTGGTATACACAGCTCTACGTTCCAGTACTATACACAGCTCTACGTTCCAGTACTATACACAGCTCTACGTTCCAGTACTATACACACCTCTACGTTCCAGTACTATACACAGCTCTACGTTCCAGTACTATACATTTTTTTTTTTTTAAACTATTCGCCATTTCCCGCGTTAGCGAGGTAGCTTAAGAACAGAGGACTGGGCCTTTGGAATATCCTCAACTGGCCCCCTCTCTGTTCCTTCTTTTGGAAAAAAAAAAAAAAAAAAAAAAAAACGAGAGGGAGGATTTCCAGCCCCCCGCTCCCTCCCCTTTTAGTCGCCTTCTCGACACGCAGGGAATACGTGGGAAGTATTCTTAATCCCCTATCCCCAGGGATAATTAGTATATATATATATATATATATATATATATATATATATATATAAATATATATATATATATATCCTGTACAGCTTATACCATCATTTTGAAACATGAGGCTGTGTACTAGCTGTGACTATAAGCTTAGTGGCAACAAACTAAAGCAGCGGATACTGCCATGAACTGTGAGTATAATATATATATATATATATATATATATATATATATATATATATATATATATATATATACATATATATATATATTATTTTTTCTTTTTTTCACTCATGAAATAAAAGGACACTGACGGGACTGGAGAGAGAGAGAGAGAGAGAGAGAGAGAGAGAGAGAGAGAGAGAGAGAGAGAGAGAGAGAGAGAGAGAGAGAGAAATTAGCGAAAACTCCAACCGCAAGAAGACACGATAGATTGCAAGTACGCTGAACCCGCCAGGGCAAGAAATTATCACTAGAGATGATAATACTAGCAAGCACAAGAACACGTCCATACATCGCTTAAAAAAAAAAAAAGTACAAAACAGCGAAGGAAAGCTACAAGAATGATAAAACATATCCCTCATCTATATAGTCATCCTAACTACACTGTGAAGGGCTGGCAAACACACACACACACACACACACACACAAACTAGCACCCTCAAGCAACGGTAATGATCCCATTGAAATCGAAAATGCAGTAACTATGACAACTGTAAGATTACAATTCATTTCTTCCTCCGTAGTTCTGGGGTAATAATATTTGATAAAATACACTCACAGAAAACATTACATTCCTTGAACGACCTGAGCATTCAGGTTGGGGTAATTTGCAGGTCCTGGTGCATTATCATCAATGGCAAACTGTAGGTCCTGGTGTGCTGTCGCCAATACAATTTGTAAAGTGTGCTGTCGCCAATACAATTTGTAAAGTCCTTGGGCGTTTTCATCAATACAAGAGGTGGGTCCTGGCGCGTTCTCATTAATATAATTTGTATGTTTGTTGCGTTTAATCAATACAACAATTTAGGGGACCTAGTGCGTTCTAATCAATATAATTTGCAGGACCTGGTGCGTTTTCATCAATACAAACGGTGGATCGCGTAGCGAATCTCCCAGATCAGACAATCTACTGAAAGTCCCTGACAAAGAAGGGGCCAGACGTACAACGGCTACGAATCGTATAACTAACGGCAACGCTGCTTGGCTCATTCCAAATAATTACCTTGACGCTCCAAGACCCCGTTGGTCAACGTTGCTGAGCGGCTTCAAGCGTGATAACTACCACAGGGTTGGCTGCACCGCCGTGCCCACCAACACATGGGGGTTTGTTTTCCTACGTCTGGCGTTCCCGTGGCCTCAGCTGCATCCTTGGTTGTGTCGCTGGTATACGACGCTCTGGGAACCGCCGCCCGCACACCCCATGTAATCTGGCTAGTCTCGTACACTTTGTAAACACCCGTTCTAAAACTGTCTCCAACAAGCATATCACAGCGTACATTTGTGTGACACAACAACAACGTGTGAACGCATCATACCTTACAGTTATCACGTATTGTTTAACGTAAAAACTTGCACTACAACAAGGGAGATTAAACGATGAAATATTCCCCGTGACACTAATTTCATTCGAATACTTTACGACACCTCTAAGGGATTACAAAAATAAACAACACGGGGGTTATCACGCCAAGCGTAAAAGGCCACAGACTGTACTTTTCCCCAGCGCGAGACGCCAGCCAGAGGGAACAATTTCTCAAAAGAGGAGCGGGAACGAGCATAACCTGCTTAGCGTGGCAGCCGGGAACGCAATCGGCATCACCGTGGTGACGGCACACGTCTGCGCCGGAAACATGTTAGCCTCAGAGAAAATCTCGTAAAACCGACTGAAAGCGATTGTGTGCAAGGCCAACGAGGCGGGAAAACAGAGCACGGACCAGGGATTACGGAGACGCTCAACAAGCTCGCCATCTATGGCGAATATACCTGCCGTCAGCCGCCACACTAAGAGCCACAACACAACTGCCCACACACAAGCAATGTGCCGGGGTTTGTGTGGCTGAATTCAGCAAAAAAATGATAAAGAAAAACAGAGCTGCTAAAAATGCTAGCTAGGTTGGTTAGGTCTTTCTTCGCAATTCTGCGCTATCTAGTTCATTTTCTTTCGTTTATCAGAAATATATATATATATATATATATATATATATATATATATATATATATATATATATATATATATATATAAACGGTAGCTTGCCTAGTATTACTTGGCCTGATTAATGATGGAGGCATTGAACCAACCAGCTCTCTGGAACAAACACCAAAGTAATATCTGTAGAAGAGGGGAAAGCGAATCAACAATGCGGCGTACGAAAAGTGGGTAGAGTTGTGAGGTGACTGTGGGAGAGCTGATAAGATGAGTGTTTCACTAACTCTTTTTTAGTAAGGGTATTCGGACGGATAAATCTTTGTATAAACGGAGCGACTGTTCAGAAGAAAAGAAATTTCGACATCTAAACTGGACTTCCAGTTTCTTAGAGACAGACTTGGCTATTTCCGTATTGTAAGATTTCCATGATGGGTTTACATACTACAGAAATACCGAATAGGTTAACTGCGTCAAGTGGAAGAGTTACAGATCCAGAGGAGAGACGGTAACCAACTCAACGTAAAAAAAAAAAATATTTTCGTTAGTTATTCCAGTCAGCTTTATTGAGGTGCCAATATTTACGTTTAAAAGGGGATGCTGGAGGGGGAAGTGCGTTTAAAGAGATACAGTTACGAGAGCGTAGTCAGATGAACCAACTGGGGCGAGAGGGTGTAGCTGCAGCGCGAAGGATTAGAGGTAGAAAACGGAACCAGAATATTAGAAGAGTGGCCACAGCAGTCAAGAATATCGGTGAGGTGGGTGAAAATTTGCTCTACATCACTGAGAATGGAGAACGTGTGGGCTTCAGTTCCCCTACCATCCTTATGGAAGAGTTCAAGCATCCCAACTAGTGTACGTTGCAGTCTCCAAAGCAGAGGAACTCAGCTTGGGTATTCTAATGGTGTCATCCAAACTCCTGGGAACTCTGGTCTCTGTTGTCTCTGCCTCAGCGCGGGTCCTCTGATATGTGTCTCCCTCTGCACGTGAGTGGATGGCCTCGAAGTGGGTAGCGTCACACTGCCAGGGGGCGGCCACATGTCATCACATATGTGGCATTACGACGATGAATGAAGAGGTGTGTCAGCATGACCTAATATCGTCCAACGGTCGTATACCCATGGTATAACTGGCTGCTAATTTCACACCGCGCTTGTGGGAGCTACTTTGAATACGGGCATCTGTATTCAGACAGGTGCGAATTTTATCGAGGTCTTCTTCGGAGAGTTCAACTGGCGTATTGGAGGCCTCTGCTCTGATTACGACCTGGCATGAGGGACGTGTGACCTCCTGGAAGTGAAGCCGTACACGTTAATTAAGGCGCTCCTCCCACGACACCAGTGAACGCAGCCTGGACTGTAAAAAACATGTTACCTGACGCAAATGAAAAACAATCTTTAAATAAAAAACAGTCTCATGGAAATTCTTAGGATTCAAAATGCCTCGTGTGATACACAAGAACAACAAAAGAACATGTTACGATTAAGTACGTAATTAAGTAAGTAATAAGTAAGTATCAGTCAATAACGCCTAACTCTCAGATAACCAGCTAAAGGTATTCAATGGGATAAAGACACAATGAAATCTGGATACAAGTGCTTTACCCCTGGATACAACAATCATCACCCTAAAAATCTATCTATAATGCTTGGTACAAGCAGCAGCGGGCGTCCCCAGGTTATAAGCCATGATGGGTGGCTACCAGCGTCGTCTCAGCTCCCCAGCATCTCCCAACAAGGCCTTTTCATTATATTCCACCTAAGCCCTTGCTCCAGCTCCCACCTAAGCTCCTGCCCGAACCCCTAAGCCCCGCCACACTCTCTCTAAGCCTAAACATCCTAGAGCCATCTTTCACACGACCCTACAACCTTCCATCATCTTAAACAATTCCCTACCACTTCGGTATACACTGGGAGCAGAGGTGAGGGGAAGTACCAACCTGCCTACTAGCGAGCACCTACATCGAGATTTTGCCATTAAGCAGGGCAAACTCGTAACGCTCACCGCATATATATATATATATATATATATATATATATATATATATATATATATATATATATATATATCTTTTTTCTTTTTCTATATATATATATATATATATATATATATATATATATATATATATTATATATATATATTTTTTTTCTTGAAAAGGGTCTTAGTTTTACAACAGGATCCCTTTTCTCAGGAGCTTCTGCGGATTCAAGGCTGCGCTACTTCCAGTACCAGAGAGGTGATGGACTCTTTTTCAGTTAGTTCTTTGACATGACTGTACTCCCTCCCTTCCCGAGACTATGATAAAGCCTTGCCGATGGTGACATTCCACTCACGGTATAACCTTAGACAGGCGGGGCCCGGTAACACCTGTGTATACAGAGATAGATAGTGCTTAGAACTCCTTTACACTGACCTCATTCCACATTCTCATCCTGGAACAAGCGAATCCAACTCAGTTTTAAATGAGGGTAAACTAAAGAAAGTTCCAAGGACGTCATGATAGCACAGACTCCCAAACCAGGGACGTAAAACAAACATGTACCGACGGACCTCACCAATCCAACACCTCTGAGACAAATCATGCAAAAAAAAAAATCCCTCTATTTGATCCCTTAAGCACGACTGTACGACCCTTGAGAACGACGGTCCGACCTTTGGGAATGATGGCCTGGACTCTAACTAGAAACATAAAGGCCGCGTCAAAGGCTAAGCCGCCATAATCGAACATTAATTACATGCAGGCCACAAAGTCTGCTGTCTTCTCCAGATATCAGAAACCAACACGGGCCCCGGAGGAAGCTCAGCTGCAATCGACATTTGATCTTATTTGGAACCTATACCGTGTCTAATTTCGGTTTGAACAACTTTCATGTCTTCTCTCCGTTTCATAACTTCCTTAAATATCTGTGTCCTCCTTAAGTATCTATGTGTCCTTAAGTATCTATGCGTCCTCTTTACGTATCTATATGTCCTCCTTAAGTAATTATGCGTCCTCCTTCAGTATCTATGTGTCCTCCTTCAGTATCTATGCGTCTTTCTCAAGCATCTGTCTGGCCTATTCGAGTAACTGTATGCCCTGCTCGAGTAGTTTTACGACCTCAAGCTGATATACTCCTTTCCAAAGCAGATATATGACCATATGACCTCCTCAAGTAGCTGTCTGACCTCCTCGACTAACTGGCTGATCCAGAGTTGCTTTCTGACCTCCTCGTGTATCTATATGACCTACGCGAGTAGCTGTATATGACTTCTCCTAAAAGCTGTATAACCTTTTTCATTAGCTGCATGGCCTCAGGCATTTATGTGCCCTTCTAAAATAGCTGTATGACATCATCAAGCATCTGACTTTGTGAAGCTCTTTGCATATATATATATATATATATATATATATATATATATATATATATATATATATATATATATATATATATATATATTATCCCTGGGGATAGGGGAGAAAGAATACTTCCCACGTATTCCCTGCGTGTCGTAGAAGGCGACTAAAAGGGAAAGGAGCGGGCGGCTGGAAATCCTCCCCTCTCTTTTTTTTTTTTTTCCAAAACAAGGAACAGAGAAGGGGCCCAGGTGAAGATATTCCCTCAAGGGCCCAGTCCTCTGTTCTTAGCGCTACCTCGCTAACGCGGGAAATGGCGAATAGTATAAAAGAAAAAAAGATATATATATATATATATATATATATATATATATATATATATATATATATATATATATCAGCGCTGGTGGCTGATTCATGTGAGAAACTGCAGAAGCTGGTGACTGAGTTTGGAAAAGTGTGTGGAAGAAGAAAGTTAAGAGTAAATGTGAATAAGAGCAAGGTTATTAGGTACAGTAGGGTTGAGGGTCAAGTCAATTGGGAGGTGAGTTTGAATGGAGAAAAACTGGAGGAAGTGAAGTGTTTTAGATATCTGGGAGTGGATCTGGCAGCGGATGGAACCATGGAAGCGGAAGTGGATCATAGGGTGGGGGAGGGGGCGAAAATCCTGGGGGCCTTGAAGAATGTGTGGAAGTCGAGAACATTATCTCGGAAAGCAAAAATGGGTATGTTTGAAGGAATAGTGGTTCCAACAATGTTGTATGGTTGCGAGGCGTGGGCTATGGATAGAGTTGTGCGCAGGAGGATGGATGTGCTGGAAATGAGATGTTTGAGGACAATGTGTGGTGTGAGGTGGTTTGATCGAGTGAGTAACGTAAGGGTAAGAGAGATGTGTGGAAATAGAAAGAGCGTGGTTGAGAGAGCAGAAGAGGGTGTTTTGAAGTGGTTTGGGCACATGGAGAGGATGAGTGAGGAAAGATTGACCAAGAGGATATATGTGTCGGAGGTGGAGGGAACAAGGAGAAGAGGGAGACCAAATTGGAGGTGGAAAGATGGAGTGAAAAAGATTTTGTGTGATCGGGGCCTGAACATGCAGGAGGGTGAAAGGAGGGCAAGGAATAAAGTGAATTGGAGCGATGTGGTATACCGGGGTTGACGTGCTGTCAGTGGATTGAAGCAGGGCATGTGAAGCGTCTGGGGTAAACCATGGAAAACTGTGTAGGTATGTATATTTGCGTGTGTGGACGTATGTATATACATGTGTATGGGGGGGGGGGGGGTTGGGCCATTTCTTTCGTCTGTTTCCTTGCGCTACCTCGCAAACGCGGGAGACAGCGACAAAGTATAATAATAAAAAAAAAAATAATAATAATATATATATATATATATATATATATATATATATATATATATATATATATATATATTTATATATATTAAAGTAAGCATAGCAAAGCTATTTCACGAGGCATTACCAGAAAAACGCACAACGATTACAGCTGATTACTGTTTTGCTATATTTTTTTCAGTTACGAGCCAAACCTCAAGGCATGCGTTTTACTGCAACTTACTATCATGTCTGACAGCCTAATGCTCGTGAAGTGCTAAGTACGCCTGTATGTAAAGAATCTCTACAAGTTCTCAGAATATTTTCATTCTGCTCATGACAGTGAATGCAAGTGTGTGCAGAGTGAGCATAGGTACAGTGCTGGGCTGTAACGATGGATCTAGCACAACAGCTCCTCCCCGCTAACATGGGCAAGACGAATCATAAGGCTCAGACCATTGCTGGGTAATGCATTAACTCTGATCATTTCATCCTATCTATAAAATATCTACTCCATATCCACTCCTTTCTTACCTTCATCGATCCCCCTTCCCTCACTCAACCCATCCCCAGACAACCCGGATAAAGTTCCTTGAGTATGACCTCACAGAAGAGAAGAAATACCAACTATTGCATGTCTGTGGCTTAGTTTGAAGTTATTGCCGATTACACCTCCATCTTTAGTACTTTTGTTGCATGTCTCTCTTTTTCTCTTTAAGATTCTCTTTAAGAAAGTACAGTACAAATAAACACACACACACAGACAGACAGACGCACACACACACACATAGTTCGTCCTTATATCAATATAGGGGCTGAAGTCTGGTGGGCGGGTGTGTGGGACAGAGCGGAGGGTGTGGGTGCTGTGAGTCCGCCCACCAAGATAGCCTCATCATTATAGCTGACCGGCAGGAGGCAGCCAGTAATTGTGACGGCGCCCGCCATAACCACCCCTAGCCACGCCCAGCCATAAGGCACACTTCCGTCGGACACCCCAGCAGGATGGGGGCCCAACGTACGATTCATTTACGAAACATGATAAATTACGGGAATCTTATCGACACAAGTGATGAGTTCACGGGGGGTGGAGGAGGAGCCCTGGTGGGACGATTATGAAGGCTAATGATGCAGATGAAATCTAATATCTTAACTGAACGAAAACATCCCCGGGACACGAGAGAGATGAAGAGTGGGCTCAACACCGCCCGCCCCACTCCGGGAGTTGCCAGGCCGCCGCCGCCACCCTCTCAAGAGACCTGACTCTGCAACTGCTCGGAATATTGGACATTCTTACCCATACAATGGACGACATGAACCATGAGGGAGCAACCAGCCCATTTCCCCGCCTCATAAAGTCGTGGTCATACTACCTCAACAGGCACTCAGTACCCAGCACACACGTGCCCAGGAAAGGCACAGCCTGGATATGAAGGGAGGGAGGCAGCCAGGAACGCTGGACGCGGACGTAACGAGGGAAGAGGTGGACGTACTTGGATGGGAGGAGCGTAACCCACGGAGGGGAGAAAGCAGTAGGAAACACGCACAAAGGGAGAGGAAACTGGTGAGGCACACAAAGAGGGGAGCAGGGAAGAAGGAACACCCAGGCAGGGTGGGGGAGAGAGAGGAGGGGAAAAGTGTACTGATGGAACCTACACATACCCACGAATCTGCAGGCCCCACTGGTATGATAAATTCTTCCCGTGGGTTTGGAATTCAAAAAAGACCCTGTATAGTAGGAGGTGTTCCCTTCCTCACCCAGGAAAACACTAGTGCGACTGTCCCCCACTCCAGCCCAGTCCACCTCGCCCCGCGACGAGTAATCAGGTAAGGAGACTCCAGCGGCGGTAATGGCAAGGAAGGCGGCCATAACGACCCCCACCATGCCACACTCAGCCTGGCCAACCTGCCTATTATGCTGCCGGGACCACCACTATCACCACCACCACCACCACCACACACTCCTTCCCTCCCTCTCCTTTCACAATATACCTCCAAAATTAATCTTGTACACCCGACGCACTTCACCTAACCCAACTATCATTATTATTATTATTATTATTATTATTATTATTATTATTATTATATACAAACCTAGGCCCCATAACACGAAGACATTGAAGCTCCCATCTACTCGTATCGAAAAAAGTGTGTGTACTACTAGTAGGCGCAAGAATACTGTGACCTTTTAGGTTGAAATTCAGATACTCTAACGTTGTGTGTCTAGGGGGCGTCTTGGGTCTACCCAGAAACACGAGGAACGGAAACCCGATATGCAAAGATCCTCCTAAGAAAAGAAACAGGAGAGGGAAATAAAAGCCAGAAATGCCAAGAAAAAAAAAAAAGGTAGGTTTAGAGAGAAAAACTAAAACTCCTAAGAGGTCGTAAACATAACACCAGACCACAGAAATTGAGCCAAGAAGCCAAAAACACCTCACTTTAAAAAAGGCGGTGACAAATACAGGAACAAAGAGCAGACAAGATACCTATGTGTGAAAAATGAGCGAAATAACGTAAACTTACACTTATCCTAACCCAACTGTCGTGTTGCACCTTCACTCAGTCAGGCTGTTGGAGTCTGCGACCCGTAGGCCTGACTAGCCTTGGCGTCAGTTACCGCCACACCCAGGCTAGTCCGGTACATCATGTAGGCACAACTCTCTGCTAGGCTTTTGGAGACCGTGTCCCGCTGGGCCTCGCTGAGCCACCACACCCTGGCTGGCCCGGCTATTCTGTACGTGCCTGTCCAGGTCTCCTGACCATAGTGTAACTAATGGTTGCAGCCATATTATCAGATAAATATCTAGGCTCCAGATGTCTACAAAGGCTCCTTTTATAGAGTAACTTCTGATCAAATCAAAAGCCTGAAAGAGATACAACAGACGAAAGAAAATCAATGAGCTTATAAAACGCCTTAGAGAAAAATCCGTTGGGAGTGGCAAATAACCTGAATGAGCAAAAAGAAGAAAAAGAACGCAAGAAAAAGGTAAAGCCCAGAAAAGGGAGAAAACAAAATAACACAAAAAGCTCTCCGGTAACATACGAACCACAGGAAGAAAGCAAGCAATCCTACAAATCGAAAAACATTATAAAAGGAATGAAAACAAGTCAACCTCGATGGCACCACAACCCGGAAATAACAGGAAAAAGGAAATATATAATATGATATGTGTGCAATACGAAACAGGTTGAAAAATAAAAAAAAAAGACTAAAACGCAGAGAAAAACCCGGCTGTTGTATCCGTCTTCCTTCACAGCCTAGCCCGCACGTTTCCCTCCCGCTTGATCTAAACAAGCTATTGGATCACGTACCCTACCCCGGTATTCATCACAGCTTCACTAATCAGATACAAATTACCTTTTTCTTTCCTTCTTTTTCTAAAAAAAAAAAAAAGTGTCTGTATAAAGTGTCGAAACTGCTCTTTCCTTTCTGACAAGAGGGTGAGAACTCTCGCACGCACAAGCAGTCGCTGGCGTAGCAGCTCCTCCACTCCCTCCCCATCGCTCGGCCCGGTCATATCCTTGCCTCTCGCGCCGGTAAGAGAATATTCAACCAGGACAGGACGATACCTCCCGATATTTCTCAATTCGAAATTATCACAGAAACGTCAAACTAAATCATCACAAGCGGGCAATGATCTCAATCTTTTTCAAAGTGAAAAAAAAAATGTAATAAAGTTATTTAAATATCGCCATCTGTACCCTGTTGCATCATCGACTAAGAGACATTCAGAGGCGCAACGAAGAACGTAGCCATCTGATGAAATCATTTCAGGTGTCCTGTTCAGAACTCTCATTTCAACATATCTCCAAAAGTTAACCGTCACATCACCGTTTCTGCTGCTGCGTGGGAGAGAGAGAGAGAGAGAGAGAGAGAGAGAGAGAGAGAGAGAGAGAGAGAGAGAGAGAGACTCCTGCAGGTGTTCAGAGACTTCCCAACCATGTAGAGACAAGCATTCGTGAACAGCGTGCAATTCCCAGCCATGTATTGTAGAGACATTCATACGGCGTGCGCTGGGCAGTTACGGTGCCCACTGGGGTCAGATACGTGCTAAGGAAACACAGTGAGAGCAGCCACCGTTCCTGCAGTTCAGGCGCTACATATCTGATGCACTGCTTTACAATTCGACAAAGTAACCTAACCTTCAACACGCGACTGCTCAGTTTCCACATGTATACCCTCTGCCCTCATTATGCGAGATCATTGTACCGAATTTCTTTAAAAGACCATTACAAACTCGGGGTAAACATTTTTCTGCTCTGTCTTGAAGCGCTTGCAAAATCTTGACACAGTGGACCTGAAGTAGCGACGACAGAAGTGGCACTTTAAATGAATCCATGTTATCCTGGGTTGTGTTGCAATGGGGCAAAATTGCTGGAAATCTGTTTCTCTCTTTGTCGATTTATCTTCTCAAACTCACCTTACGCAAACCTCATGTTGCTTTTGAAGACTCGTCTTACCTTCACAACATGGTCTGGAGCCTCTCTTATCAGTCCTGCTGTTTGAGGCGGAGGTCCACAGGCTGTGCAGATGCAATCTGCAGATAGTTGTGTCGTGAGTTTTCGAGTTCATCCACAAGGTGGATCATAATGTTTAGTCTGAAGTCACGAGCCTCGGGGTTGACGCTTTTTTTTTTTTTTCTTATAGTATTAACGGCACCTTGGATTGACTGTCGGTTCTTGACATAGTTTTCCATTACTTACCATATCAAGGAGTGATTTTTATCCCAGATTGGGAACTAGGCCTTCGAAGATTTCCCATGCTTAAATTATGATACATCTCTCCCGTCTGCGCTCCAGAGAGTACAGTCCGAATTGTTCAGTTTTCTCTTGTACTTTTAAATCTTTCACGGGGTCACTGCGACTCCGGAACATTCCCTTCAAGTTTACGAAGTCGACAGTTTTTTCCAGCCTTTATATGACGCTTACGCACAACAATATTACAAGTCTGGTATTTCATCATCGGTTCTGCTGGCTCTTTCGCATCCCTGGAAGCCTTGCAATAATATGCTAATACGGAGTAGTTCTTTAGGGAGCAAGAAATGCTCCGGTCTCTCAAAAAAGGAGTGGCACAACTTCAGCATCTTTCCAAAACTTTGCATAAATGATACTGGTGAACCAGGTTCTCTTTCCTAAGCATCCTGACTGACAACAGTTCCAGGGTCCAGCCCTGTGGCTAAATGCACTAACGCAATTGAGAGTTTCTCGTCAAAGTGAGGTGGCCTGATGGTGGACCCCTTCTGGGGCACTTGAGGTACCGAACTCCGACGAGGGACTGGTCCAGAAGTTCCCTAATACGTAAGCCTGACACTGATTTCGGTGCCCGTCTTCTAACCCAAAGCAGCCCTCGGTCGACAAGCAAACAAACTCCTTGGAGGCCCGATCTGCCAAGCTGTTTGACGCTGTTGATCTCCATAACATCATATTTCAAAACCGGGTCATATGGTGGACCTTCGTAAAGGTTTTCCATTAGGTTAAATAAAGGATCTGTATTCCATCCTTTACCAGGAGTAAGCTTAGTAGATCTGCTTCAAATATCATCTCTGCTCTACAAAGGATATACTGGATCCGAGTGTATGCGGTCTGTCTTTATATTTTTTTGGCGCTTCCTCGCTAATGTAGGAAACGACAGATACATATGACTAAGAAAAAAGTAAATATGCATATTTATCCATCAAACTGGTGTTGGTGTTGACGCTGTACCCTCATGTACCAGCCGGGGGGTAACTTTTCTAACCCACAATAGTTTTAAAAAGTCGCAGAGGTATTTTCAAGGGCTGGGGATAAGGTCTCACTGCCGGCCCACTGGTGATATATACGCAATAAACCCACAAAAGTAGTAGCAGACCTAAATAATACATTCACAAACAACGTAGGACAGCCAACAAGGAAAGTACTAAGCTTAATGTGATACATCTACAAATAAATTAGCAAACCTAAATAATACATTCCCAAAGTAAGACAACCCACAACGGAAGTACTTGGCGAATACAAATAAATTAGCAGACCTAAAAAAAAATGTACTCACAAACGAAGAGAACGACTGCCCACAAAGAATGTACTAGGCCTTTGTAATACATCCACAAACAAAGTAGTTGACCTAAGTAATACATTGACAAACATAGTAGGACGGCATACGGGTGTTTTCTTAGCCCTCCTAATCGCACCCTGGTTAGCTTGCCGGGCAAACATCAGAGGCAGAGAAACTAATGAAGTTTCCAAGCACCAGATTCGAAAGCTCGGTTATATACATTTTTTCTTTCCATTTTTTCTTTTTTTTTTTTTAATATCGAAGGTTCCATTTAGGGATTAAAGTCCTCAGAGATGGAGGGCGTTAATTGAAACATAAAAAAAGAGGCTCAAGAAATTGGGAAGCAACGACAGAATAATAATGACGCAATGGTTTCCGTCCCACTGGACTCTGGGAGCAATACCCAACCTCCTCACGTCTTCCATCTGCTGGAGTAGATGGCGCTGCAGGTGTTAATTTACATGAAGTGGTATTTAGCGTGAATTAATTATAAAACACTCCTGGGCGACACTCTTAGCACAATCGATGGCTGCGCTCGTCTGCTGGTCCTGCACGCAACGTAAACTTCCTCTCCTCCGCAATGAGACGGTTATTTCCACAGCCTGATCTCTATGACGGCCCGATTGGACCCATCAGGCACGCAGGGTCTTGTCTCTGACGCGGACTATTAGGCCACACTGTCTGACGGTCGGGCATGGGGGGGGGAGGTGGTTCAATACCACTGTCTGTCTGTCGGGTTATCGTGCATCCAGGCCTTTTGGTCTGTAGCCTCTGTACCACCCACCACGCAACGCATCCTGATAAAAGGATTTACCAGAAACTACAAAGTGAAGCTGTAAGGCAGCCCGCACTGCAGGGACCCGGCGGCAACACTCCCAGAAATCCTTCCTGAGGGAGTGCTGGAGCCTGCTCGTGTAATACCAGTCCAAGCCGATGAGTGCCTTGCATACACTCCGGAGATCTGGCTCGGAATCTTTCCCAGACAAGTAATCTGGGTCGCTCCCAGATGGGGGCCTGTGGAAGGATATCAGATGAAGAGAGAGAGAGGGGGAAAAAAAAAACGAAGCTGGCCGAGTCTGGTACACACACACACGCTGAGAGAGATCCCCTCCAGCTTTGATGTCGCACGCCAGCTCTCTCTCTCTCTCTCTCTCTCTCTCTCTCTCTCTCCTGACAAGCATACACACTCCTCAGTTGACTACACAGCCAAGCATGACAGTACATAGTTAAACTTCATTCAATACGTATCATGTTATACAATTCGATCACTGTGGTGGCCCAGCCCCCCCAAGGGACCTTTCGTCGTGCATGCTGAATCCTCTTTCGTGCCACTGAAGAAAAACTACTTCGCCTCAGGTGAGATGTTGCCACAAGAGTTTACATCCAATACTACGAGAGAAGTCAGACGCATCTATCCTTTAAGTAGTTCTTTACATGGAGACTATCGACGCCTTTTATGATTCTGAGTACTAGTATTAGATCACCTCTTAACCTTCTCTTTTCTATGATAGAGATTTGTTTCGTTTAGTCGATTCTCGACCACAGGATGAGTAGCAGTGCTCGATACACCGGCTATTTCCGCGGAGAAATTTCGAAATCATTTCCAAGGTCTGTACGTGATATCCTTTTTCCCCCTTCTAGATATCGTGCTGTGCTGCAGGATCTCGATCCCACAGTCCGCCATAGGTGTAGTCACAACACAGTAGCCATACCACCATCACAGCACGCAGACAGATGACTTATTCCTTATAAAAGAGGCAGCGTTCCGACCGTAATGGATCCCCTTCTCGTGGCACTGTTTTCACCGTCATCTGTTCGCTACAGGGAAATCCCTTCCAATTTATTTTAACGACGGGGGAAAATTTGGGGACATTACATGGCCAATTTATTTCGTGGTCAAGGCATACAAAATCATAATACAAAAATAAAATGGAACATTCTACTATCGCGGATTACTGAAGTCGATAAAAATTAAAGTGTAGATACACAATTTTACAAAAAAGCTAAACCTTAATTATTTTATGTATATATATATATATATATATATATATATATATATATATATATATATATATATATATATATATATACCACAACAGGGTCTCTGTACTCTTTGATGCAGCCCTTACAACCTAACTCTGCTCTCTCTCTCTCTCTCTCTCTCTCTCTCCTCCCAGAATAATACCAAAGTTACTTGCTGGCAAGTCGCAGTCAGTGTAAACACTCGAGCAGGCTCGGGGAACAAAACGAGCCACGTCCGTGACCCCATGTCCCTCTCTAACCATCTACGCAGGAAAGTACCATCATTGAGGATACGACCCTATATTAAGACCGCTGCGTGTGTATCAGATGGCCTGGTCCTATACCTGACCCCTGAAACCTGACCTACGAATCGAGGGAACATCAACAAGAGAGCCTTGTATGTCGGGAATAAAGCTTTGCACAAGTTGCTCTTAAACGCAACCTGGCCGGCCGGCAGGCACAGAACAATGCTTGCAGAGAATACGTGCTGCTCCACCTACCTGCTGCTGACAGGGGTTAAGTGCCTTCCAGACGATCCTCCTACACACTGTATAAGTATCCGAAACAATGTTCCAAATCAGGGGAGCCAGGAGGGGTCTGACAGGTCCTAGAGCTACATTGGACCCATGGAAATGTTCTATCCAAGAAGGACACAGTTGTAAAGAATAACAGTAAATCTACTTACAAACAACGTTATGTAGAGTCTAATTTCTTTTTAAAATCTTCACTTACACGATACGTTTGGTGATGTGAAGACTACCAAGGCAGTGTATGAATTTGAGGCCTAAAAGTTAACAACGAAAGTTGTTCATTTGGCTAAATCTGGGGATAATTTCTCCCCATCTTGGCAAAATTTGAAGACAGGTTTGGCAACTCTTAGCACCTCGCAGCCTAGCGCTGGGACGGAGAGTTTGAAATTCATTCCGGTGACTCGGTCCATGATGTGGCTCCTTGACAAAACCGACCACAGGTTACAAGCGGAACCTTCAAAGAAGAACGGGGGAGCAACAGGGATGCCACAAAATACCACCACCTTCCTCAGCGTCAGTAAAAGGCATAACAAAATCATCCTCCATCTTAAGAAGACCATGACTGCGTAACGTAATATCAGGTATGAGGCCATGTTGGTTTGGGTTTTCCAGCCTATGACAACGTGTAGTTTAGTACTACTGTATTATGCTGTTTGCAGCTGATGCTCTTGTAATCTTACCTACGTACAGCATACGCCAATTAACGTAATAGGCCTATGCTATAGTATAATGCATAGTACTACCAGAATGTATTATAATAGGTTTAAATACTCTTGAGTATATCATTATTTCCATGATCGTTTCACAGTACACACTGCGTTCTTTTGGCCGAGATTAATATTTCCCTGTGTGTATGAATGTATTCTGGAAGTATATTTCTAGTTTTATTGTAGCTTTATCCTTGTTTTTTTATCAACTACTCCAGTGGACTATCACCTGGTGTTACTTTCTTCCTACTGAGTAAATCCTCAATCAAAAGCCTTTAATGTTAGGCTTCATATGTGGGTCATGGACAGAGGTTAGTCTCTGGTAAATCCTGACCTACAAATAGATTAAGTGTGTCAAGTCCTGACCTACAAATAGATTGTCCTATTCCAAACACTGATGACAGAAACAACAGAAAGTACCACGTTGATAAAAACAGACTGACTGAAACAGAATGTTCACATGAGGAGAAACATGAGTCGGCAGGAGGGAAGTCTGTGAACAGTGGCACAGACGGGAATAGAACAGTGTCTCACTGGAACGAAACCAACACTGAGCGAGACCCATGTTGTGTCAACGGGCAACAGCTTTGCCAATCAAGTTTATCGCAGTCATTTACGTTATCTGAATATGCAAAGGAGAGATGCTAATGAAACTTCAGGGAAAATATGACCTCCCAGTTCTGTAATGGCTGTATTTTCAGCCGAATGGCTGCCTAAGACTCAATAAACAGTTCATTATCATTATCATTCCTATCAAACGTTCCACCTTCACGTTGGTTAAAGCTACTGCTGGCATATGTCGGGAACGCCAAGGAAAGACTCCACGACTGCTGTAGCCAACATCTGCATGGTTTTGCCCAGTGTGTGCTAGACAACAATACACAACTCGGGATAAATAAACATCTGCAGCATCAAACAACCTGTTAGACCAAGACCACACCAGAGGAAGTCTGATCGCAGACTGAGGTGCTGGGGTTGAAGATGGCCTCTGTCACAAGCGTAAGGTAACCACAGGCTAAGGTGAGGAGAGTGCCCAAGAAAATACGGAGTCTCAAACTTTCTGTAGGGTAATAATAAGAGACGTGAGGCAGGATCCTTCTCTCCCGGCAGACAGGGGACACTGAGGAAGAACATGGCACTATCATCTACATCTTTACCTCCAGGTCACTATTATCTCTCCACCTGAGGGAGTCGAGCACACACACACAAACACACACACACACACACGCAAAACAGACTTTACTAGCCCAAGGAGCTTCCACTTTCCCACCGGTGCGGTGTGGTCTACCCTGATACACGCATTTCTAAATCGCTGTTCGATAGTTCGATCGTCTTTAACAAGGTTCTCCCTACTTTATCTTGTCTGTTGGAAGGTCGAAAAAAAATGGAGCTGCTGATGAGAGTGAGGAATAATGTCGTTTATACTCTCGTTCTCACATTTCATACAGCCGTAAATATCCCAGCATGAAAATATTTAGGAAAAGCTGCAGGAGAAAATGAGGCAGTGGAATTGAGGAAGTAAGGCCAAGGTGACAAGATGAGAGGAAGGTCTGGATGAAAGAAGGAAGGAGGTGAAGAAAAGGCGGAAGTTAGATCGAGGAAGGCTAGGGAGCCAAGTGTATGTCGGGTACATGACAGTTATGTAGTATGCTGTTTGAGGCATATCTGGTGTACAAGTCCCTCACGGTGGTCAGTACTGGGGATCTTGGGTGACTGTTCAAAACCCGTCGGCATCTTGACTTCTTCTTTGCTCGTGCACTTGAAGTGTAGATGAGGTAATGCTTCCTCACGTCCGTCTGTCGTCCATACACTTTGCAGGATTTCCAGTTAGGTTCCTCTTGTTCTGGATTTTTGGTCAGACTTCAAAGACGTGCAATAAGTCCACGTCATCATGGCTTCTTTGGAGCTTCGATGTTGTAGTCTATGTTGTTTGCGTGACAGTGACGCTACGAATCAGTTCCCTGTTATTTGTGAACGTCAGTAAATCCAATAATCTCTACGTCGCCTTGGTAATCTGCTGACTTAAAACTGAAAGAATAAAACATGAAAAAGGAAAAAAAAAAATTGTACATTCGGATCTGGAAGAGAGTTTCCCAGAGTCTGTGTAACCTTCAGCGTTCTCCTCCACTTGTCCCCTTGACTCTGGCAGGCCCAACAACTAACGAGTCATACATACAATGGTTTTCAGTCTTAATGATTACTACGTCCAGGTACCGACGATATTAATCCTTTGAGCACGACGGTACGATCCCTGGGTCAATACAATGGTTAGGCCTCCTACCTGACCCTTAAGGTCACCATATCCAAGGGTCGTTCTGTAATGTTCAAGGGTCGTACTATAAGGGTCAAGTAGTTGAAGTCATGTATATACCACCCGTCCAGTGAAGTGGAGGTAAGAGATTCTTGTTTATGAATACCTACAAAGAGACAATATAATTACAGCCAACGGAACCATTCATTATTATGTCTCGTCGTTTTACAGGTATGAGGAAGTTCTTCGATCAGTATTCACTGAGGAAGTAACGGAGGCTGAGCCAAGGCCATCTGTTGCCTTCACCAACACTCCTCTGTTCTTTGGCTCCTCTCGTTACCATTTAAGGATCTCCCCGTTTTCTTTTCATCTCTCGTACAGTCGATATTTTGCCTAGATATAAAAGTCTATATATTCCTCTTAATAGAATTTCTTGAAAGTAGAAATGCGTGTGCATAACACTCCACTAGAATAGCAAGTACAAAGCCATGTGCTCCGATGCTCTATAATGTAAAACTTCTCAAGCATTTTGGTTATTTCATAGCAAAGTTTTAATGTGTTGCTATAACGAATGTCAGTTACCTGAATGCATATATTCCAAATGACAAATCAAGGGTGAAAAAAATCAATTAGTCAACAGAATAAAGTATTTTCTTTCCCTCCTCAAGGAGCGAGCGTCACTCCCTTCACCACTCCTTTTTCTTCTATCATTCTTTACAATGTCCATTTTCTACGTCGTCTATTGCCAAACGTTTGTGCTCTTAAGCAACTTGTCCACGTTCACCCCGCCCTTCTCGAACATAAACTCTTCACACTCGCAATGTGTATTACCTACCAATCTCGACGGACCATTAGCCTAAGTAGACACCGTCTTAAACCCGTCACTCAAGGTGAACAAAAAACAGACGGTATCAACCATCAGGGATGATATGTATTACCCTCTGCTATGCTGCGCGACAATTATTATCCCTAATCCTTTGAGCAGGACGCCAGATCCTTGGGCAGGAATGTTCGACCATTCAGCAGGACAGTTTGGCCCTTGAGCAAGACGGTACGACATTTTCATACGAATACGTTACCATATCTTCCTACGTGAGAGTCGTACCGTCGTGCTTAAGCGACGGACGTATCATCCTCCTAAGGGAGGTTGAGCTACGTGACCAAGAGGTTCTACGCATATCTCACAGCTACGATCAGAAGGTAATGGTATACGAAGCTAATTCTGGAAGGACATAAACCAGCAGGGGCGGGTGGCGTCGGTCGGGAGAGGCCCGCCAGGAAGGCGCAGCAGTGGGGACCGCCGCCGCCTGGGAACTGGCAGACGCGGGCCCTCGCAATACCTTCACTGAAATAATGTTCTCAAGTTTACGTGACCTGTTAAACTAAGCTGCCGCACACAACTAAAATTAACGACCCTAAGTTCCCAAGTATTTGTAAATAAGGAAATAAGATTAACAGTATATGGATCACGGAACTGATTTAATAAGGACCTTGGCAAATCGCTCCTTCGATGTTGATATCGGGTAAGGGATCTAGTTAAGACCAGGATTAACAACTTCGAGAACTATTTATCTCAGTGGACTCTGCAGCCCACAAGTATCCACGACCCGTAGCAAACCATGGGTACACGGGGAATGTGCGCTCCACACGTCCTCACATAAAACACAAATATAAATCACCATAAACGTTATGATAAAGTTAATCCATTAGAGAGAAACTCGGCCCACCAAACTCCTGGCGACACGGGCAACGTTAGGCAGTAAGGCGAGACGTGCAGTTGGTTAATGAGGGAATTCGAGACTCACTCATTACCCAACAACGTCAGGTCGCCCAGGGCTGGGAAGTTCACCATGACGATGATGGCTCCTCCGACCCTTAGATCTGCATCAGTCACACACACACATGCCTCCAGCACTACATCCTGCCAGGGGTACATCACCCTATACATTGCCTTATGTACATATTACATCTAGAGCACAAGTACTGCCAGACACAACTAACAATATCACACTAAGGTACAGTTTCAAAATAATGGACGGCTTAAAAGGGTGTATATCGCGTCTACACCGAGTCTGAAAGAACGAAGAAGGATGATCTTGTTCCTTGCCCAGAGGCAAGGGTTATGGATTTGATGGATTTGTGCCGGTGTCCCCTGGAATTTCATTGTGCACCCCATGCTCATCCTGTGAGCGGCAGCGAGAAAGGAATACAGAGGTCACAAAGAGAGTCTTAGACAAACCCCAGTGGGTTGATATTACACGTTACAATTCATAAATTACATGCATAACATAGTTTCATACGAAAAGTTCTACCGACTAGACGCGAAAAGTGGATACAAACTTAACATTTTAGGCATCTTGTTACAAACAATAAGGTGGCCATCCTTCTTGTGCACGACGGTACGATGCTTCGGGATAGAGAAGCCAAGCCAGCAAACCCAAGGGCGGTACCGTTGTACTCAAGGATTGTAACGTCGTGACCAAAGGACGTACCACTGCGCTCAAAGATCGTACCGTCGTGCTCACAGGGTGTTAAAACTGTGCGAAGGCGTTATGCTACCCGGTTACCAAGTAACTATAGATTCCAAGGCCTTAACCTCCGACCATAAACCTGCCAGTTACGGAGGGAGAGAGACCAATCTCCCAGTTTAAGACTGCGTCCGCGAGACAACACAACACTGTCAACTTGGGTCAGTCTATCGATTCCAATTACCTCCCGCCTACCGCCGGAGCCCGGGGATGTTTCTTCGTTGTGAGCCGCATGTCAATGGTGCTGGCCACCCCTACCGTCCCTGGACACACATTGTGTCACTGCTCACTGCCCGTATCCCTGGCAATCTGCGTCAACCCTGACCTCCCCCTTCGTCTTTGGCCACCAATACGATCCCGGGACGCACTTACCATCCCTGGTTACACCTACCATCCCGGGACATATTTACAATCAAAGGCCACACCTACCATTCCGGGCCACACCTACCGTCCCTGGTCACCCCTACCGTTCTGGGCCATTCCCTCCATCTCAGACCATCCCTCCCTTTCAGCCCACCTCCACCTTCCATGGCCACCACCAGAGTTCTTGACGCATCCACAGCCACCCTCGCTCTTCCTGGCCACCTTCGATGTCCCCAGCTAACCCCGCCGTCCCTAGCAACCCGCGACTCCACTAGCCACCTCCGCCGTCCCTGGCCATGTCATCGTCGGGGTCACGGGGTCAGATCACAGGCAGATCGGCAGGTGGCACTTCCCACGCTCCTACTCCCCGCCTGGCGAGAGTGTAGGGTTAAAGCCCCGGCAACCGCTTGCTGTATCAGGAAGCTTCTCCCTCAGCGCTGCAGGGAACTCGTGTCCAACTCATGATCATTACGGGCGAGATAGAGACCAGGCGTGGAGCCTGCCTCCCTGTGGTCAGGCAGTGAAGACCCCTTCCGGTAACAGCATCCCAAGGACGATGCCTTTACCGGGGACGCCAAGATGTTCATAAAGAATATTTGCATGTGTACCGAGACGAAATCTGTCAGAATTCTGCTTCAATCTATTATCTACACTCTATTTATAGGGCCAAGTGCTGCAAGGTCTACTCATAAGTCTGTCTGCCCGCTTTTCTACAAATCTGAGTAAACAAACTCTGTGCTTGGAAATTTATTTGATGTCGACTTAAGTCTCACGTTTTAAGGATTTCCTTTTTCAGTGACTGGTTCCACGGGCCAGGAAATGAAATTCTGGAGCGTGTGGGATTACAGCAGTACCCAGTGAAACTTCGTGCGAGTCTGTAAGCGTTATAGTTTTATTTCATATGAACAGTTTGAACAAAATCCTGTTTTTGCTCTCAAAGAAGATATCTTCCCAGAGTTATTCACAAGTTCTGGTGAAGACAGCTGTAATGAAGAGCTCCAGACGGGGTTCTGACAGATCTCTTGTGTGAAAAACAAATCTTGAATTACCCAGTCATACAAGTCCGGTGGAAAATCATTTGTCATTTTGGGATTCGCCTAGCGGATTTGGGCACTTCATTAACGTCAAATATGACTCGGCATGGAGGTAATCTTTCCTACTTCTGGTTTTCCTAAAGCTTACTTCAACGTCAGCGAGTCACGCTGGAGGTCAACTGCTGTCCTGGAACACCGTCAAGTCTGCCACACGTCTTGTTAAATATCAGTGTTTGGGTCGCCATAACAAGTGATGGTTGGGTATGACCGACGAGCCTCCGAAACTGGACCTTCGCCGTAATGTTCCAGGGGAAAACATTTCCGAAAATATTCCTGGAAACAAGAGTCGGTGAGTCTACCGCTGATTCCAGCTGTGTCGCCAGTCGCTGGAAGGTCACGCTTGGCGAGGTCTTGAGTTCCAAGTGAGTGAAATAACTTGCTGGCACTGTGTTGCTCTCCTCTTCCAGTCCGGCGGGACTAACCAACACTGGAATAAATTTAAAGGAGGAGGGAGCGAGGAGGGGAAGAGGGAGTGAGGAGGGGAGGAGCGAGAGGTGGCGAGACTTCCAGTACAATACACAGACCTCCCGCCGCAGCCGACGACGACGACGCCTTCGCCAAATACCAAAGGCCGAACCAGCAAATGATGGTGACGTTTTCCGATAATCAGCATGACCGAAGTGCGAGTCTCTCACTGCTGAGAGAGAGAGAGAGAGAGAGAGAGAGAGAGAGAGAGAGAGAGAGAGAGAGAGAGAGAGAGAGAGAGAGAGAGTCAAAAACACAACTTTTCTCATAATATCATGATTGCTCTCATGATATTTTCCTCGTTTCATCTCTGCCAAGCTGGTGAACTCTGCACGCAAACCATCTACTCGAAAAACCTGCCTAAAACCGCCGCCATCTGACTCTGGACAGGGACAGGGGGGAAAAAAAATGTGTAAAAGACTGCACAACAGAAAACCAACCAGCAGCCCGCATAAAACGGCGCACTAATTACCAGTACAGGAAAGTTGGAGCTGCTTGTGTCCAGAATGATGGTGACACACACACACACACACACACACACACACACATGGGCCTCCGTGTTGTTGTGGCTAGCGTTAATGACCACGAGTCAACAACACCGGCCCGCCCCATAGGCTGGAATCCTTGACGCGCAAGTCGGTCCACACCCAACCCAGGTGCTCAGCCTCTTCTCAAGATAGATGGGTTCCTCGTTCAGACTGGTGTGTATCTCTGTAAACACACACACACACACACACACACTGCAGACAAGGTACATATGTGCAAGGTTAAGATACGGGGCAACACGAATGTGAAACCTTTTCCGTAACACACATACACTGTATTCACACAAACAACTGTTGTATTATGTCATGATCCACAAAACCAACTACTGTATTATGTAATGCCAAGTACGTAATACCTACAAGTGAAAGTTAACCTAACTGGATCGAAGACCTTTAGTGAGCCATTCCTTCACCCAAGGACATTACTATTCCCATCAAAAAGAATCGAAAGAAAATGATCTTGCCACAGCATCTTGCGGTGCAATGGGGGGAAATCTGCATATTTACCAAGCCTAAACTTAGGTACAATTACTGTCATCTGCTGTTGACGGGATTTCTGCTCTGCAATGGCATTCAACACACGGTAATAAGATCAGCGAAACTAAACAAACACACATCAAATCGGTGTTTAACAGAACAACAAACACCCGAGCGATAAATGGCACCAGTGAGTTCTTATATGATGATGGGGTTACGCTGCTTGTGGCGGACTGAACTCCCCACTACACCAGTGGACTTTGATGGGTAGGCATCCACTGGTAGGATGTCCATACCTTCTGCTACCCGACCAAAACCTTGATATCCTATAAATATATATCCTATATATATATATATATATATATATATATATATATATATATATATATATATATATATCCCTGGGGGTAGGGGAGAAAGAATACTTCTCACGTATTCCCTGCGTGTCGTAGAAGGCGACTAAAAGGGGAGGGAGCGGGAGGCTGGAAATCCTCCCCTCTCTTTTCTTTTTTTCTAAAAGAAGAAACAGAGAAGGGGGCCAGGTGAGGATATTCCCTCAAAGGCCCAGTCCTCATCGTCTGTTCTTAACGCTACCTCGCTAATGCGGGAAATGGCGATTAGTAAAAAAAAATATATATATATATATATATATATATATATATATATATATATATATATATATATATATATATTTTTTTTTTTTTTCAAACTATTCGCCATTTCCCGCGTTAGCGAGGTAGCGTTAAGAACAGAGGACTGGGCCTTTTTCGGAATATCCTCACCTGGCCCCCTCTGTTCCTTCTTTTGGAAAAAAAAAAAAAAAAAAAAAACGAGAGGGGAGGATTTCCAGCCCCCCGCTCCCTCCCCTTTTAGTCGCCTTCTACGACACGCAGGAATACGTGGGAAGTATTCTTAATCCCCTATCCCCAGGGATAATATATATATATATATATATATATATATATATATATATATATATATATATAAGAAAGCCTAGTTAACCAATTCTTTGGTTATATATATATATATATATATATATATATATATATATATATATATATATATATATATATATATATATATATATATATTGGGAGGTGAGTGTGAATGGTGAAAAACTGGAGGAAGTTAAGTGTTTTAGATATCTGGGAGTGGATCTGGCAGCGGATGGAACCATGGAAGCGGAAGTGGATCATAGGGTGGGGGAGGGGGCGAAAATTCTGGGGGCCTTGAAGAATGTGTGGAAGTCGAGAACATTATCTCGGAAAGCAAAAATGGGTATGTTTGAAGGAATAGTGGTTCCAACAATGTTGTATGCTTGCGAGGCGTGGGCTATGGATAGAGTTGTGCGCAGGAGGATGGATGTGCTGGAAATGAGATGTTTGAGGACAATGTGTGGTGTGAGGTGGTTTGATCGAGTGAGTAACGTAAGGGTAAGAGAGATGTGTGGAAATAAAAAGAGCGTGGTTGAGAGAGCAGAAGAGGGTGTTTTGAAGTGGTTTGGGCACATGGAGAGGATGAGTGAGGAAAGATTGACCAAGAGGATATATGTGTCGGAGGTGGAGGGAACGAGGAGAAGAGGGAGACCAAATTGGAGGTGGAAAGATGGAGTGAAAAAGATTTTGTGTGATCGGGGCCTGAACATGCAGGAGGGTGAAAGGAGGGCAAGGAATAGAGTGAATTGGAGCGATGTGGTATACCGGGGCTGACGTGCTGTCAGTGGATTGAATCAAGGCATGTGAAGCGTCTGGGGTAAACCATGGAAAGCTGTGTAGGTATGTATATTTGCGTGTGTGGACGTATGTATATACATGTGTATGGGGGGGGGGGGGGGCCATTTCTTTCGTCTGTTTCCTTGCGCTACCTCGCAAACGCGGGAGACAGCGACAAAGTATAAAAAAAAAAAAAATATATATATATATATATATATATATATATATATATATATATATATAAGAAAGCCGAGTTAACCAATTCTTTGATTCAAGAACCTGGACTCTGTAACCCAAAAAGTTCAAAACTGACAAGGCATAACTCCACTCGAGAAAGACAGACGTAGAACAGTCTCAATAAACTACCATCACCGCCCATCACATCATTAATTAAACTTCAAGAGAAGAGTCCGCGGATGTAAACTGTCCGACTCTACGAAAGCAAACAATTAACACAACCCAGGGTAACGCGAGATCGGGGAGAGAGAGAGAGAGAGAGAGAGGTGAGGGGTGTTCATCACAACCTCCTCCATCACCGGAGGTTTGTGAAATCGATGCAGAGCAAACAAAAACGCTGATGTAATCTGCGAAACCCTTGACTGAAGCATGTCTCACACATGACCACGGAGTCTGAGTGCGAACAAAATGCGTAAAATTACGATTTCCAGATAAATATGGAAGACGGATCTACAACTTCTCAAGTGATAGGCAGGACACAACTGACTGCCGTACCACAACCAGTCAAGTGTTTATTCCCTCCATGGTGAAGGGGGTCTATTCCGCACCCCCCGGGAAATCATACTTACCCCCTCACTGCTTCACACTCTTGGTGTGGATCATCTGCCACGCCTTCGCACCACTCTCTGCAGATGATGACAGAGTAGGTATGGAAACCTACATCACAGATGACCTTGTGAAACTACAATCGGGATTCTATTACGTCTTCCACTGGGCCACTCAAAGTGGTTTCAGTTGTCTCACTATAACATATCAAAATGAAAGCACAACACACCGTGGGCAAGCATCGCCACAACGCACAGTAATAACTTTGCCACCACAACCCCAGAGTTTCAATCACCGGACTCAACTTCGCCATCACAATACAATATCACCACCACCACACAACAACCACCTCACCACAACGCCCTAGTTATCATCAACACACTCAACTTCCTACCACAACAAAGCGAAACCACCACCACAACAACCTCACAGTCACAATCACAACACGGAACCTATATGATCATAAACCGCCATTCTCCCACCTACCACCTCACCACACTAACCATCCCTCCCCACATGAACACAGCACCATCCTCACTACTATATCGTATCATCCTCCGCTTCATCATACCGTGAACAAACCATCCTCATTTCATTTGATTTGTGCCAGCATCATCGGCTTCTTCACTGTACACCCCCATGCTCATCCTGTGAGCGGTTGCGCAAAAGGATTATGGAGATCACAAAGGGTCTTCGTCCCACCCCAGCGAGTTGAACATATTCATTACATAAATTGTTACAAAACTGGTTCATTATGTAAGCTTCAATACATACAGTAAAAAGTCCTTAATTTGATACGTTTTACAGGCTAGATCGTCAGATATCTTGTCATTTGCCTCCATGGTGTAGCGCATAAGTTCGAATCGTGGTTGAAGCAGTCTGTTCCCACAGTCAACCCAGCTGTTCATCCACCCCTACGGTTGGTCCATAAAATGGGTACCAGGCTAGGGTACGTGTATATATATAGCGGTAATGGGATGGCTTTGATCAGGGCCGTCTCAGCTAACATAAAGATTTTTTTTTGCAGCTTTGTTTAGACCTGCTCCTAAATGGCTCTATATTTTTTGAAATTCTAAGCCATAGTGTTCTAGTTTGTGGTGGACCAAGTCTCAGGCCACAATCTTTACAATCCACAAGATTTACATCTCCAGATAGTCCAAAGCGCCAATAGTAACTATAGCCTAGTCTTAATGAAGCAATTGCAACATATTTTAATATTTTCACAATACCTATCATCCAAACCGTCTTCACAAGACTCAAACAATATCACCACCTTCTTCATCAACATCACACCTGACCACACCATCAACGCACTCCTGACCACATCACCATCACAACCCCACCACCATCCTCTCTCTCACCACACCATCTTTACCACTATAACCCCCTCACCATCATCGCCTCTCTCACCACCCCATCTTTACCACCATAACCCCACCACCATCGCCTCTCACCACACTATCTTTACCACCATAACAACCATACCACTACCACAACTGGTACAAGAACCACACACCAGCCCTACAACACCCACAGCTCTCTAGGCTCTCCGCTAAATGTTACGAGCATCCGTCTCTCTGGCAAATATTTTTCCCAACTCGTCCATACCGCCACGCGCCACACAAAACATTTCCTGCTGAAGACACGCCACAGAGGCGTAATGAATCGCCTAATGAATTGTGGCATCATCTATCTTCGTCTCATCTGCATCCCCAGGGTATTTAAGCTCGACTCTGTCATTTATATGCGAGACGGCCTACGCCAACGACCTGATTTTTGCTTCAGTATTTGTTTGCAATTTCTTCGTACGTGATCAGTGAACAAAAAACGTATATAATTACGAAGAGATTGTAAATTGTTTTCCTCTGGGCAATACGTGGCGCTAGGGACAAAGCTGATACACTTTTTCAAAGGCCTATGTAAGGGGGGAAACTTGAAGAAGTGTATAGGAGCACCAAATGGAACTTTGACAAGGGAAAAAATGCTTGAGGTTATGAGCACAACAACCAAGTGGAAGCCACGTCATGGAAAAAACTTTGGGGACGCGTTTAGGTCCACCAGCTGGAAGGCACGGGAGGAAGAAGCTAGGGAAGTACATAGAACCACAAACCAGATGGCATGTCACGGTTAGATCTTCACAAACGTGTACAAAACCATCACTTACTAACAGCCACGTCACGAGGGGAGAAAAAAAATCTTCACGACGTGTGCAGAACCATCAACTGGAAGCAATGATGATAATGCCTTTCCATCCTCTTGCTCGTCCTCCAGGGGCAAGAAGGCAGTAGGCTAACGGTAAAGACCTACCTCCTCCCCTCCAGGCCCCTAACTCTGCACCTAGGGATACATCAGCAGACCTAGTAACGGCTCTTGACGCCACTCTACAGCGACATCAACCGAACTTCAACAAAGAATAATAACGCTAAAATGTTGGGGAGGATCACAAGTCTGGACGGTACCCCAACCCCATTCATCGCCGAGAATAAAGGTTCTAGAAACGCATGAAGCCAACAGGTTGCCATAACCGTGTATCTCGGAGTGGATTCGCGACGGCCGCGCATCCATCCCTTCACAAAGGACACGAGAGACAAGACTTCACGAGCAGTACGTTCTCCGTCACATTCAATTCATGGCAGAAATGCAAGGAGGCCATTTGTAAAATTGCTCCCGGGATCCAATTTTCCAAATGTGAAAGGACAGGTAAAGCCCCAAGGCCGTTCTGGAGGTATACGAGACCCACGAGACGAGCGCCAGCCACCCATACTTCCATCCGCCTCCACCACTAAGCCACACTGTCATTCCGCCAGCCACACCCAGCGGGTCCACTCGCCTCCTTCAATACCTGCTTATCCTGATCATGCTCCACTGCCCTCAGGCCTTCCCACACCGACACTACCCTTACACCCGTCAACACCCACCACCGTCACGACACCCACAGCTCTCCACACCCACCACCGTCACGACACCCACAGCTCTACACACCCACCACCGTTACGACACCCCAGCTCTCCATACCCATCAACCAGTCTAACCCGATGATTATACCCACCCACCTGATTACGCCACCTCTCTCCGCACTCACCACGTTGGCCACAACCACACCAGCGTCACGTAAGACCCTCCAGCTCATAAGGTGATGCCCCACTTGACCACCTCCACAAGCAAGGCCGTCATTCATCTCTTCCTGACACATCAACCACTTCAAGTGCATCAACTCCTTCAAGATCTTCCCTAACACGCACACCATCACGTTTACCTCTACGGGCTCCTCTCTAACCCTACAACCAGGTCTTGGAATAAGGTTTCGCTACAGCACAGTTGATCAGTCAAGCTGTTTGTGACCGCTGCCTTCACGTCTTCGTGAGGAGAGAGCCTCGGGTGATCAGGGTTCCCTGGTAAATATTAATCTACGAGGTTCTTGATGTTATTACAGAGGTTTTCTAATTTTGTTTCAGGGAAAGTAAAGAGTCTTCGAGCTCAGTATACCTGCAGCATATCTATTTTTCAAGATTA
The DNA here is from genome assembly GCF_036320965.1 of Panulirus ornatus. Taxonomy (NCBI): domain Eukaryota; kingdom Metazoa; phylum Arthropoda; class Malacostraca; order Decapoda; family Palinuridae; genus Panulirus; species Panulirus ornatus. Next base: position 24,673,587 of record NC_092291.1, read on the forward strand.
TTTTTATGTCCTACATATCAAACACACACATGCATGCATACATACATACGTATACACACACACACACACACACACACACACACACACACACACAGATCTATGATTTATGGTAGTATAGAACGCTTAAGACATGGGCCGCACGACCATAAAACTACTCGTACAGTATAAATCAAAATTATAAATTAAATTATTATTAAATTATTACAAAGTAATTAAATTATTATTAAATTATCACACACACACACACGATATTTTTTTTCAGGTCAAACGAGACTAGATCCTCCGGTACTTTTCATACGAACATTTCTTCCTCGCTTGCAGACGGAGCACAAAAGTGTGACAAATACTTCAGTGATTTTCATTATAATCCAACGTTCCCAGCGATCCCTGAACGACTGAGGCCCCATCCTACAGGACAGTCCCGCAGTACACAACACTGAACGTACATCCAACGTGACTTTGTCTTGTTATGTACCAAAGTTATTCCTCCTTTTCTGACGGGGCGAGGATCCTCGTGGTCCCTGTAGACCCACTGGGCCCACCTGTCATACCTCCATGTTGATGTATTGTTCCCACTATACTCTCCATACTTGCCTCTACCTACACCCATACTCTTCTGAAATGCTTTGTCTAATATGTTGAAAAATACAGAATTTTTAATACAAAGACGTAGACAACCTTGTCATGCATGGCAGTAATACCTCGTGAGTACCTGGCGAAGTCTCTGGAGGCAGTAATACCTCGTGAGTACCTGTCGAAGTCTCTGGAGGCAGTAATATCTCGATAGTATCTGTCAAAGTCTTTGGAGGCAGTAATACTATGTGAGTACCTGGCGAAGTCTTTGGAGGCAGTAATACTATGTGAGTACCTGGCGAAGTCTTTGGAGGCAGTAATACCTCGTGAGTACCTGGCAAAGTCTTTGGAGGCAGTAATACCTTGCGAGTACCAGGTGAAGTCTTTGCAGGCAGTAATACCTCGCGAGTACCTGGCGAAGTCTTCGGAGGGTCTTCGACTCCCCCACACCCCGGGCTGGGACCATTCTGTCGGGTAGGGTCGTCTTTGGTTGAGACCAAGCTGTTGGGTGCCTGGCTTGCTATCATATCCGATACTACATCCTCCTGACACACTGTGTAGTGTGTGTGTGTGTGTGTGTGTCCACCAACCCTCTGGCTCTCCTCCAGCTGGTGGGTCATTACCGTTGAGGACCAGAGAACTTATCTTACCCTCACCAGCCGTTGCCACCTCTCACCATTAGGCCACTAAAAGCCCTAATCCCCTTCCTACGCACGGGAGTCATACCTGGAAAAGAAAAAAACGTAGATAATGATAACGAAATACACTAAGAAAAAGATAATATAAAGCAAATAAATCAAGAATACTTTTTTTTAATACCTTTGTGCATTTTCTGTCTGGGCAAGGTAATGGTGTCGGGAACAAAAGAACAATGGCCTTGATCACGCATAACCAGTCTCACGTTATGTATATGTAAATCGTGTTATTTTTACCGTAGATGCTCGAGTAAGTCTAGCCCAGCGGTTCAAGAACCATTTTCCAAGACGAATTAATTAACACAGTCCAATATTCAAATCATGGCCAACAAGACGTCTTACTATAACACTGCCAGTCATGCGGGTGGGACGCCTCGAACTAATTTCGCTAAGTGTCTTATCTAAAAGGCTGGAGAGAGAGAGAGAGAGAGAGAGAGAGAGAGAGAGAGAGAGAGAGAGAGAGAGAGAGAGAGAGAGAGAGAGAGAGAGAGAGAGAGAGGCCTGGAGCGAAAGCAGGCTAATAACTTCCGCTGCATACTGTACTAAGAACTTTTTCTTCGAAAAAGAAAGCCATTTCGTAATATCAATACGCATTGTTGGAACATTCAATGGTCACTGGTTCAATCTTTTTTATTTTTCTAAAGCATTAAAAGTAACATTGGCATCAGAAGACAGACGCGTCGTCTTCATGGCAAACCTGAACGCAAGCTTTAGCCCAAACTTCATCCCAAACGCAGACGAACGCACGCACTTTAACCCCTCAGGACCCAGATCATATAATACGAACGAATCAACGAAAAATAATGACGTTTACATCTTAGAAGTATACGACGTACTTCCATTACAGATGACTTTACGGCTTTCCTCCAGTACCTAACTGTGTGATCAATGTTAAGTACGCTGACGGACGTCCGAGGGTAGTCCTGGGACACGCCTGGCCGAGCTCTCGCTCTCTCGAGACACAGGTCTTGGGTACAACAGTTTCGACCAGTCGTGTGTACCAGGACTTCACGAGTACCTCGGAACTTTTGTCCCGAGGCCACAGAATGCACACAGCGTCTTTAATAAATAAAAACAACTTACTCTGATTACAGTCCAGATTTAAGGGGGCAAAAGAATAGAAAAATTAAATCCATTAAAAAGTTTTTTTTTAATGACTGGGTGGGTAACAGTCATTCTTCCGTGGGGTCTTTCCTTCCTCACAGCAACAATGTAAAAAGAAAAAAATAACGTACTCAAAAAATTAATATTCGTCAACCAGTCTCCCACAACCGCTTCTCTGACGACTCACGGCGCAGCTCGACTTCTAGACTTCTGGATTTTGCGATCATCAGAAATCAGACGCACGCGAATACGAGAACGGAAGCGGCGATCTCTGCTGAACTAAACGAAATTGACATACCGATCCAACAGGTATTTCAATATGTGTAGCATGGTGTGTGTGTGTGTGTGTGTGTGTGTGTGTGTGTGTGTGTGTGTGTGTGTGACTAGCGTAACCACAAGCATGGTAGTGTATCTACCACAACCACAAGACTAGCGGTGTTCGCACCTACAGAACTGCCACATTCACAGGTATGGGTTATGTGTCACAGCAGCAGTGTGGTGAGGAGCCCCCAGGGAGTACAACAGTGTAGCTGGTAGTGTTAGCCTCACCAGCATTTCCAGCTCCGGCTGTTGGCTGACAACTGTCCTCGGCAGAGGCTCATCTCGGTAGTGCTACATCTTCCCGCCAGGTGATAGAAGTATCATGATCAACGTCAAGTGCGACTCTCAGAACGAACGGTAAATCGTGGGAGGGAAGAAGGTTATAGAAATTACGCGATCAATGCTAATATCATAATTAAATATTGGGCTTAAATGATGGAAGTGTCAACATCGAGCGAACGTACAAGGCTAATAGCATGAGCGTAAAAGACACACAAGAAGGCTAGGCACTTGTGTTCATGGGAAAGGTTATGTGTACATGTAGGAAACACAGACTCGAGTGGCGCTACGCTAGCTAGCGTCAGGAACTCTCCTGGCCGATGGTTTCCCGAGCCTTGACACAACAACGGTTCCTCTCCAACTCCTGACATTATCATCATCCCTGACACTGTACCATCATCACCTGACGCTGTGCTATCATCACCTGACGCTGTACCATCATCCCTGACGCCGTACCATCCTCACCTGACGCTGTTCCATCATCACCTGATGCTGTACCATCATCCCTGACGCTGTTCTATCATCATCTGACGCTGTACCATCATCACCTGACACTGTCCCATCATCACCTGACGCTGTACCATCATCACCTGACGCCGTACCATCCTCACCTGACGCTGTACCATCATCACCTGACACTGCACCATCATCACCTGACACTGTACCATCATCACCTGACGCTGTACCATCATCCCTGACGCCGTACCATCCTCACCTGACGCTGTTCCATCATCACCTGATGCTGTACCATCATCCCTGACGCTGTGCCATCATCACCTGACGCTGTACCATCATCCCTGAAGCCGTACCATCCTCACCTGACGCTGTTCCATCATCACCTAACGCTGTACCATCACCTGACGCTGTACCATCATCCTTACTGTGTCCAACACATTAAGGAACTAACAAGGACACAGGAAAAAAACGTTTTCAATATATGTTTGCTCGTTTTTAATCTTGACTAACGAACCATCACCTTGCAAATAAATTCAAAATTCTAACAATATATATATATATATATATATATATATATATATATATATATATATATATATATATATATATATATATATATATAGAGAGAGAGAGAGAGAGAGAGAGAGAGAGGAGAAACGAATGTGGCCTTTGTTGTCTTCCTATCGCTACCTCGCGCGCGTTGGGGGTGCTATTTCATGCGTGGTGGCGACGGGAATGGATGAAGGCAGCAAGTATATGTACATGTGTGTATATGTATATGTCTGTGTATGCATGTGTATGTATACATTGAAATGTATTGATATGTATATGTGCGTGTGTGGGCGTTTATGTGTATACTTGTGTATGTGCGTGGGTTGGGCCATTCTTTCGCCTGTTTCCTTGCGCTAACTCGCTAACGCGGGAGACAGCGACGAAGTATCATAAAAAATAAACTAACACACACACACACAAGGAATAAGTGAACTACACGCTAGTAACTTTTTAACACGCTAATCATTTAGGCAGACTTTGTTCCTTAGCACAGAAGAGTACAGAGATGACACTGGATTATGCTTCAGCAATTTGTGAATTATTAACAATAATCCAGCGGGTAATTACCACATAAACGGACGCGAACAATTTTTCGCACTTCGGACTCAGCGTGAGGTTACGAGTGGCGTTAAGTAGGCGTAGCAAGACGCCAGCCAGTGAGGAGGGACGACGATCCTCCGCCTCACACCACGCAGGGCTGGACGCCTGCACGTGAGTGACCACTTGCTAGCCAGGCAGCCTCGGGGAGGAGGGCAAGACACTAGGGAAGTTGAAGGTGGTTGGTTAGTAGAACAGAAGCAGCGAACTGGCGTTAAGAACAAAGGATACTTTCACATCAGCAAGTTTCATTAGCCGCTGAATTCTTTCCCCCCCCCACACCAAAGTAGAAGAATGGAAGCTATCTTACTTTTCCGAGCGTATATTCAACGTTTTCAGTGCAAGGATGAATGTGGGACCGACCTAAGATACAAGCTTTCCTCAAACTTAATAAGGATTTTAAATCGCATAACCGACATAAACTGTTTTACAAACGTGACAAAGTCTCCAACATTCCTGCTGTTCGTATGTTCCGGTGTGGCCTCCAACGCACGCTACTCCAACACAAGAGCACCAACACAAACCCACACCACCCACTTGCAGTTAGAGAGACAGACAAACAGACACACACACACCCATCCACACACACACACACACTACAGAGAAATCCTAACGCCAAGCGAACATACAAGGGAGAAACTTTACAGAGCTACACAACTTCTGACAGAATATAAAATGGGACACAGAGTTCCAGGAACAGCGTTACAAGAGTTTCTATGAAGGCTGTCATGAGGGAGTCAGTACTGTGGTACTCGTGCACCGACGCGGGGAGAGGCGAGTCTGGGAGGGGAGGAGACGTGGCTCAATTGAATATGTGCAAAGCTTAGCCCGGACCATAGGAACGCTGCTACCCTCAACCAAGTCTGAGCTACTTCCAGCAGCAGGAAAATGTAGAAGTCCTCCGACGAGACTGTGAACCCAACGATACAGCTTCACATTAAAGGCGACTCGTTATTTGCGGCGTCACCTCTTGCAGGCAGGAGGAGTCCGGTAACACCTCTGAAGCTTTGTAAACGAAAAATAAAAACCAATCGATATCAAATTTTGCCTGAATCAAGTTGTCACTTAGAGAATGAATCAAGGTGAGGGGGAGGCTACTGAAACCTGAGGATACATGTGTGTGGAGGTCCAACCAGGGTGAGGTGCAGGACGTATTGCTCGCGGTGGAAGACACATCGCCGCTGCCAACACTGACCAGATGGCAGGGGAGCTGGCCGACGCCGAGGCCGCTGGGAGGAGCGGTGCAAGGCATCCTCTCCGACGCAACTTTCTCAAACTGATTCTATGATGTTTCCGATATGCCTTCGACTTTCACAGCTGAGCCTGGGACCAAGCTGCTGTGTTCACCCCACGCTGTTGGAGGCTGCAGGCCACAGATCTTAGTAACCGACCCATTCCGGAAGACACAGAAATGCAAACTAACACATCACTCACGTCCATTTTCAGATATATTTGTGCTGTTACTTTCAACTTCTACTACCGTACTGTACCATTCTAAATATCAACAATATTGCAGTAGAAAGAGTAAATCGACTAATTTGCAATATTCCTTTGCTCACGAGTTCGTATCCATTGCAACGAGTTGAATCAATCTCATCTAGCTTTAAACAGTTGCTTAGATTAAAGCTTTCGAAGCTTTGACCAATCGAGTTCACTTGTTTTCAAAGCTAAATTAATTAAGGTCTTCCAGTTGGCTCACAGGATTTGTATCATAGTTCGGGAATCATCCTGTTCGCTGGCCGATATGTTCTCTCGAGTCCGTCTGCCTTTTCTTTCGATCTGGTAACTAGAACTATAAGCAGTACTCAAGATGGGAGCACACCAGTAAATTGCACAGATTTGGCGTTAGTTTTCATTGACTTTAGGATCGAATGCTATACCCAGAATGCATACAATCTTACTCGCCTTTTTCTACTATTTATGTTCACAACTCAGCTTTAGGGTCGGATTGGATAAGATTGTAGATTTTAGGCTCATAAGTCAAGCACTGGAGCTTCTAAGGCTACTCATCGTTACATAGTTTTTGGTCATCAGAGATCATTACATCCAAACCTTTTCTTCCATTTACGTTTTGTAAGTCAACAGATATCATTTCTTGTCCTCACTGCCCAGGTACAAATCTTTGCTCTTTCCGATGTCTCATTTACTTTGCCATTTCTGGAACCCATTCCTGTAGTCTGTCTATGCCAGCTGGTGACTACAGACGTTCAGTCTCTGTTGTAACTTCCATTCTTCAGTGTGATACCGTTTGTGAAAAATGGTACATGGCAGCAATACCTATGATCCATCTAAACAGATATCAGAAGAACTGGCCCAGAGCGTGACGCCTGTGGCACAGCGCTCATGACGTCAAACCATCATGATATAGACCTTTAAAACACTAATTGAGACGGACCTTTAAACACTAACCTTTTGTTTAAATTATGGGATTTCGATTTTCGTCACACGATCGGTTAATTCATTGTGTTCCTCTACCCTTCCTTTGGGCGGTGGCGCAACTCGGGGGAAATACAGTGTGTGCAAAAGCTGGCACTCCTACCCAGGGTATGGGCGCTGGCGAAGTAGTAGATCTATGTAGCGCACAAAAACTGGCAAAGATCCTTCGTGGCCTCTGTAATCCTTTTGCGCTACCGCTCACAGGATGAGCATGGGGTACACAATAAACCTGATGTGTTTACCGGCACAAATCAAACCAAAAGGTTTAGGGCCTCAGTATTGGAGTGCATTAAAAGTTACAAAAGAGAGTTAACAAAGATTGAGTAATGATGAATTCCTTATTCAGCAATTTATATGGTAAATGAACTATTTACAAAATACGAACAACGACAGTATTAGGTGTAAAGACATAGTAAATTTAAGAAACTTTTCAGTTATCCGACACAGGATACTGTTATGGATGAATTAATTGCATATATCTTGTAATGTTCGGTAAGAATCATACCTGGACACAGTAATTCTACAAGTGTCAAGTACACAATGTTCCACGGTGTAGCAATAGCTTTCCTGGCAAATCTATATTTAGTCTGTTCATTATCAACAGGAGAGGCTAACTCCATATATACGCTACCATACATCTGGCTTACAGACGGGAAACACTAGTGCAAAACTCTCACCCACGTACATACCACCCACCCACCCAACCACGCATACATACACACAACTTTTAAAACGTGTGTGTGTTTACTAACACAAACAGTAAACACACACGTTTAAAAAGTTATATATGGTAGCATAAAATATGCAAGACATGGGGGGGCTCCCACAAATGAACAACTCCCTCCCCTCACCTAACAAACAGGTAATTACACAAGCACACACACAAGACCTCACCATAACACCTCGGGTGGACGACATTATTGTACCACCCTCGCCACCTCTTGCCACTTTAGATCCTTCGTCCCCGAGTTGCAGTTCGGAATCACAACAACATTAAACTTGCATGTGCTCGTACAGCCCACCACAAGAACAGCTCCAACGTGTTTGTATGAGAGTGTGTAGGACTTCCTAACACTTCCCCTTTTACAGCCCCAATTATTATTCTTGCGTTTATTCTCTGTTGCTTTTAAAGTTTCCGGATGCAGATATTTCAATACACCATTACTATTATTATCATTATTATAATTTCATTACAACTATTATCATTATTATCATCATAAGCTCTAAAGCCCAGCACGAAAGATGGAGAGATTCGTCACTGCTTTGCCCTAACGGGACCTGGTTCGTCACCGTTTTGCCCCAACGAGATTGAAGGCGTAATGGATAAAAAAAAAATGATAAAAAAAAAAGTCAAGCCAGATAGTTTAGAACAGTGCCGTACGAGCCCAGGATGGACAACTAATACAGTATGTGCGGGGGCTGTAGAAAAAATATTATAGAACAAGCCATGCGGTAAACGCTATGCGCTGGTCCTCTCTACAAAAGCAGTCACGTCGCTGGTACTCGTAGGTAGGTAGATAGGTAGATAGATAGGTAGGCACTGTCTCTCTGCCATTACATGCACCAGTGGTGTACGTCGGGTGGCGAGCCATACGCTGATGCCTTAACGCAGCTCCAGTGAGCAAGTGAACACCACAGGAGCTGCAGCCAAGTCTGCGGAGAGGCTGGGAATACATACAGTTTATAAATACAGACGCCGTACAAAAAGGGCCGCGGATCCATCTCAATGCTAAGCTCCTTACACGTGAAATAAAAATGAGATTAAAAGCCCAGCTACGTATCAGTTCCAACAAAGCCATTAATGAAATGGAATATATTACACTGAAGCAGCGGACCAGACCGGCCAGTCGCCATGCCATCAAAATAAACTTGGACTTGAAAAATGACAACTCAAGATACTAGACTGTAAATATTGGTGTGTGTGTGTGTGTGTGCAATTACCTATCTGTCCTAAACGGAGAGGGAGCTTTACATTCGCGAAGCCCCATTTCTTGAACATTCGTTATTATCATACAACTTTTCATATTTCTGAATGCTGTCTGCATTTACCATGTCTTCATTCACTCCAATCCGTTCATCCACAACTACTATACTATATATTTTTACTTCTTACGTCTTTTTCTTTTTAAAGTTCCTTGCATATTTCTTGTTATGTCCTTTGGTTGTTGTTTTCTCACATTTCTCGAAGAACTGTTCACTGTCTACGCCATCAGGCTGTTCTAAAAGCTGAAAGGCTGTGATCAGGTCATCCCTCATTCATCTCTCTTCCATGGTGGAAAATTCTGAAGCCTCTGGCCTTTCCCTGTAACTCACATATCTTACTTCCGGCACCATCTTTGTTGATACCCACTGAACTTTATTCCCTTTTTGTGCTTCTTTAGGTGCGGTGACCAAACTCCAGAGGAATACTCTAGCGTTGACCTACGAAACACGGGAGCGGCTTGCAGAAAATTTCCAATATCCATGAAACTAAATGCAATTCCAATATTTTTCGGATGACACTGTGGGTCGTCTTAACCATTCTCCTCATGTCCGACTCTTGGGGACATGTTAAGAGACAATGTCGCCTCCAAAGTCTTTGTAACAGAGACGTTCCTGCAGCTTATTCCCTACTAGACGATAATAACCATAACAATAACTCATTTCGCAGTATCCCATCTTCATGACCTTACATTCATTTGGGCTGAACCTCATCAACCATGTCTTAAGACCCACCTTGGAGATCTGTCAAGGTCCCATTGTAAGAAAACGCAATTTTCAAGGCTTTTCACCTCCCTTGATCACGACCTTTGCTTCGCGTGCATACATGCTGAGGTAAGGGTTCATCCATACCTGCTGGCATGTCACTGCCATAAATCAAGGAGACTAATGGCCCTAGAGCAGATTCCCTGCGACATCCCACCCATTTTCAGAAGGCTCCACTGATACGTGTCCCACTACTCCCCCAGTAAACCGCCAGTGTTACACCCGCCCGTGTCATTCACGAACCCATCAAAACCATCCGAAACCGTGTTAGTTAGCAGCCCGTGTAAACCAACCCTCCGTGTAAATTAGCCACCCACGTCAATTAGCCGCTTATGGAAACCGACCGCTTATGTCTATCGTATGTCTTGTGAGTCGCCCGTATATCAAACACCCACCCAAGACAATTAAGTAACCACCCCAGTCAATAATCAGCCCCTGTCAAATACCTGGCCGCGTTAACGCTCACCCGTGATAATCACCAGTCCATGTCAATCATCCCCCGTGTCAATTAGTCATTCACCAGTCTCAAATGCTCTCAAGTGTCAATCACCCGCTCATGTCAATCACCCAGCCGAGTCATATGCCGCCCATGACAATCACCCAAATGTGTCGATTAGCAGCCCAGGTCAAATCATCCATCCATGTTAGTCTCCCGCCCATGTCAATCATCCATCCATGTTAGTCTCCCGCCCATGTCAATCCTCCATCTATGTTAGCCTCCCTCCCATTTCAATCATCTATCCATGTCTATCAGCCGGCCACGTGAATTGCTAACTTGTGTTAATCAGCCGCACGTGTCAACAGCTCCCCCCCCCCCCACCCGCGCGTCAATCACCTGCACGTGTCAACAACCACCCGCGTCAATTAGCCACCCCCGTCAGCCTACTTCACGTGTCAATCAGCCGGCCACGTTAACCTGCTTGCACGTGTCAGTGCGACGCACGTGTCACTCAACCTCCCGTGCCAGATCAGCTGGCTGTCACCTGTGCTGGGGTTAAGTCGTATACCGCTATAACGCATACCAACCTTTCATAAGAGAACCGTGGTGAGAGAGAGAGAGAGAGAGAGAGAGAGAGAGAGAGAGAGAGAGAGAGAGAGAGAGAGAGAGAGAGAGAGAGAGAGAGAGAGGCGAGCGCTTGCCTACAATCCTCAGAGGCTGGAGGAGGTAACCTCCCTCCCGTGTGGTGGTGACACCATGCCCTCCCTCACAGCCTAGCCACACCTGACCCATTGTATTCACCTCATTAAGAGAGTGACAAGTCATCAAGTGTGACCTGACATGACCCGCCAAGTACCTGGAGCACGCAAAGAGTTTTGACCTTCGCCACAGAAGGTCTATATATATTCCTCCAGGGGCAGGGGCTCACCTCACTGTAATGGTCTTGGCAGCAACACCCACATTACCCCGGCTCTTAAATAACCCCCGCGGGCAGTCATACACTCCCTGGCTCTAAGACATACCAGGTGCAGGAACTGTGTCGGAATACATCTCAACATGTGACTCGTTCCCTTCCTGCAGAGTTTGATTTGTGCCGGTGTCCCCCAGCCAATTTATTGTGCACACCATGCTTATCCTGTGAGCGGTAGCGCGAAAAAGTGTACAAGGGTCACGAACACTTTATCAGACCTTAGTGGGCTTACGTATGTTGTTACAAAATTGGCTCATCACATATGCGTCATTACATACATTACCTAGTCTTCCACATTTTAAGTTTAATTGATCAAATGCAAAAAGTGGATGCAGTCTTAAACTTTCAGGTGTTATGTTATATACAATATGTTGTAACATTTTTTGAAGGTTTCGTTTAGACTTAACAGTAAAAGGCTCTATTCTTTCATATTTTCAGTCCCAGTCGTCTAGTTTGAATCCAAATCGTTGGCCACAAACTTTACACTTCACATCATTAACATCTCCAGATAAGCCAAAGCGCCAATAGTACCTATAGCCCAGCATTAGCCAGCATTTGCATCTTGTGATCTGCTCTTATTTTTTTTCTTCAAGTTAAAAACTTCAGTCACGGAGGCCGGGCCTTAACTGAAATATAGATAGGATTATGAAAGGGGAAAAGAGAGAAGGGAAAGTATTTACGAATTTTGCAAGTGAAAAAACCTGTCTTTTAAAATGTGCCAGATCATAGTAATTGGGAAAGACATGAGAGGGTAGAGACTTCCAAAGCTTGGAGGTGTAGGGAAAGAAACAATTAGCACAACTGTCCACCATCATGTTGCCAACGGCCACATACTTTCTCCATACGCATGTGTTACTTTACACATTTCACCGTGATGGAAAGTCTCTCCACTTGTGCTTATCTGAACTCGTCTATTTGCTTCAATTACAGTTTTGAAGCTTCTGACGGGATATCCTGACACCTCTTCTCAACCGTCACCATGGAACCTCTGTCTCGCCACACCTAACTTGCTCCAGCATTGTCAGTAGCCTCGACCTCCTGCACCACACTGTACTCCGTCCTTTCCACTAAAGCACTGTCGTGTCACCCGTGTTTCTATACATCCTCTCAACCAATTACCATTACAATAAATAAATAAATAAATAAATAAATAAATACCCAGAACAACTAAACTCGTGGTGCCCAGTCTCTTAATCTTATGTACACACACACACCCACAGGTGAGCGCCTCATCCAGGCCTGACAATACCTGTTGCTCCACCAACATCACCAGCAACACCCCCTGCCCTTGGAAACACCTGTTGCTCCACCAACACCACCAGAAAAACCGCAGCCTTGGTAACACCTGTTGCTCCATCAACATCACCTACAAAACAGCAGCCTTAGCAACACCTGTTGCTTCACCAACATCAACACCAGGCCCTGGCAACACCTGTTGCTTCACCAACACAAGAATCAATACGCTCCCCGACATCACCTGAGGCACAGTATTGGCCACGAGTTAACCTGAGGTTGACTTCGGAAGTCTTCTAAAACCCACAGCTTGGGCTGTGTCCATGCTGCTGAATTGGGTCACTGGTCAACCAAGCTGTTGGTGGCTGCGGCCCGCGGCTCAACGCCTCATTCTGGGATCCATGTAAAATCTAAAAACAATAATCAATGCAATCATGGCAGTTGGAGAATCCAAACTGACGTGGAGGAAATGGCAAGGAAGACTGGGAGGAAAAGGCCGAGGAGGCAAATAACAAAAAGGCCAAGATGAGGAAAAATACGAGAAGACGAAGAGGAAAAGGCCCCACATACACGGGGAAAAAAAGGACAATTAGAATAGTCGCAAGAGGATGAAAATGTTAGAAACAAATGGGATAAGAAAAACGAGGGAACATCATACAAGACAAGGAGGAAAGGCCAAAGGGATGAGGAGGAAAATGGTGAGGAAACGAAGAGAGAACGAGTGAGACAAGGCCACGGTAACGATGAGAAGAAAAGGTCGATCTGGAAATAAGGAAAAAGGTCAGAGTACGAGGGAAAAAAGGCAGAGGTTGGCGAGGATAAGGGCAAGGTGATCAACGGGAAAGTGCAGATGTGAGCAGAAGAAATCGCGAAGGTGGAACGAGAAAAGGCATCGATGGTAGGGCAAGAACAGGTGTCCGAGGGAAGAAAAAAAAAAAAAACAGACGACAGAAGAGGATTGGAAGGACGAACAGGAAGACGTAAAAAGAAAGATGGAGAGAGAGAGAGAGAGAGAGAGAGAGAGAGAGAGAGAGAGAGAGAGAGAGAGAGAGAGAGAGAGAGAGAGAGAGAGAGAGAGGCTAAGAGGGAGAGGTGGAGAAAGTTGAGGATGTCTAGAGAACGAGGGAGAAAGTGTAGTGGGAAGGAGGGAGAGAAAGCAGTAGGAAGGAGAGAAAGTAGTATGAAGAAGAGAAAGCAGAGGGAAGGAGAGAACATAGTAGGAAGGATAGACGAAGGAGTTAAGGTCGAGGGAAGAAGGACCACAGGTCGAGGAGCGGGAAAGCAATGGTTGACGAACTAGGACACAACAAGTAAAGGAAAATGGGAAAAGAAAGCAGGGAAAGAAGTAAGAAAATAAGGAGAAAGAAGGAAACGTAAATCATAGAATTAAAATGGAAGCGCAGAGTAGGAGATATAAGCAGGGAACGAGAGAAGAGGGAAGGCAAGGAAGGACAGAAAGAAGGGAATGCAATGGACAGAAGGAAGGGAATACAGGGAAGGAGAGAAGGAAAGGTTTAAAAAAAAAGTAGGGAAAGAAATAGGGAATACAGGAAACTAAGGTAGGAAGAGAATACAAAGGACGAAAGAGGAGATGAAGGAGAGAGGAAGAGGCAAAAGTCGACACTAGTGACGAAGGCTGATGGTTCTTACTCCCTCCCGCTGGCCACCTCCCTCTAACCTTCCCTCCTCCCCCGCTGGCCACCTCCCTTTATCCTTCCCTCCCTCCCACTCTCCCTCAACCCACACACCTAGCCTGGGCCACCCGTAATTAGCATTATCAAGCGCTAATGACTCCTTTGATTAATACTGTGGCGGCGTGTGACTGGCGGAGGAAGGAAGGAAGGAACGAGAGCGCCACCACCGCCGCCTCAAACTCGCGGTGCCCCGCACTGCCTACCCCCAAGGCCAGCACCACAACTCGGACCCTGACCCGTGTACCACAACTCAGCCCCTAACCCGTGTACCACAACTCGGACCCTGAACCGTGTACCACAACTCGGCCCCTAACCCGTGTACCACAACTCGGCCCCTAACCCGTGTACCACAACTCGGCCCCTAACCCGTGTACCACAACTCGGCCCCTGACCCGTGTACCACAACTCGGCCCCTGACCCGTGTACCACAACTCGGACCCTGACCCGTATACCACAGCACGGCGCCTGGCCCCTTGTACCACAGCACGGCGCCTGACCTCCGTAGCACAGCATGGCACCCGACTCCCGTACCACAACACAGTCTCTTAGCCGTGTACAACAAAACGGCATCTAACCAATGCACCGTAGGACGGTACCTGACCCGTGTGCTACAACGCGGTACCTGACACGTGTGCCACAACACGGTACCTGACACGTGTGCCACAACACGGTACCTGACCCGTGTGCCACAACACGGTACCTGACCCGTGT
>NC_092291.1:24690891-24703391 GCF_036320965.1 Panulirus ornatus
TCTGTAAACGTTAACTTGGCTTTCAGTCACCAGATATCAAAATACATATTCCTAATCAGTCTTTTGTAGCTCTACAGTTTATTCTGTAGCTCGTACTCTCGTTTTTACTACCAATATATAAAACTCTGCACTTATGGAAATTAAAATCATTTGCCTCCCATAAGCCCAATCCATCAATTCGAAGCGGCGGACGTTCGTTTTCAATTATAAATTCATTTCCCTGCCAACTATCGTCTGCGAATCTCGATGTCTTACAATCAAACCCATTATCAGCATCATGTACGTACACGAGAAAGAGAGACGGTCCGAAGACTGATCCCTGTGGGACACCATGTATTACGTCTAACCATTCTGAGGCTTGACAATGGATCACTAAGTCAAACAATGTCTTACCCAATGCATAGTTGGAACAATAGTACACCCACAACAGAAAGCCGGCATTTTAACTTGAGTCTTCAATCACTCTTTTAATCCTAGACAGAGAAAAACCTAGTTCACACATCCACTCAAATGGACAATCTCTTCCACTACTCTAGGGAACACATGCGAAAAACACATGACATTCACCTCCCACATCAATAACATAAAAAGCGACTTGAGTTAAATCCCTACACAACATTAACTGGCGCAAGATTTGGACAAGAGAAAAGACTTTGCATATTCTACAAGCATTTCTTCCGTTCCACTCTAAACTCTGCCTTACCAGCCTGGTTTCCATCTTCTTACAGATAAACAATAAGGTGCCAGCAAACCACATAGAATGGAGCACTCAGAACAATCACTGGCTGCTTAGCAAACACAAATATTCAATACCTGTAAAGTAAAACCAATATACTCGCAATACAATCCCACCTCAATATGCTCACCACTCAGATATCTTGCAGCAGCACTAGACCCCCTCCCATCTACACCACTCCATAACTAACCACCAGCCACCAAGCAGAAATACGTGCAATGCCTACCCATGCCTCACACTGTGACAACCTCTAAACACACATACACACACACATCCCCCAATCTGCAGCAATCGTTAACGACAAAATACACAATAAAATGACTGAAAAAAACACTAAAAAAAACTGTGCTACCAACTCTGTCACACCACCACCTCACCTGAAATATACAGTTCATATGAAATCATACACCTTAGACTACCACGAGTCACACGCTCACTACACTGCTACGACACTGACTCAAGATACCCCAGGATCCTTCCTGCCCATGATGCAAGAACCAGAGGAAGACACCAGACACTTACTCTCGAGATCACCAGCACTCTTCCCACGTAGATATACACAACATCACTACACTTTATGATCTGTGGCCTCAACCGGTGCTGCAGGAATGTCAAGAGAGGTAGAAGGGACTCCTGGGGAAAGCGGTTAGCCTATGTTACCGGACTCCGCCTAAACGAAGGGTTATACCGATGATGAAATCGCCTTTGGCGAGGCTGTATCACCGGGATTTTTGTCTCGTAAAAGAACTTACTACAATGGAGTCACATCATCTCCCTGCTACTGGAAGTAGTTCATCCTTGAAACAGTTAGGAGCTCCTGCAGATAGATCGTGGTTCACAGCAGGACCCTTGGGTCACGGGACAATATACATACGTATATTATAATAAGTTAAAAACCTGTTACTGCTGGTACTGCAAAAGAGCACTCCTTACTAGTTGTAGTGGACACATGTTGCTGTGGTGTCTTACTTAATGACGACCCATCTGTTCTGCTGGCGCTCACCACACGGCTGGCTCTCTCTCTCTCTCTCTCTCTCTCTCTCTCTCTCTCTCTCTCTCTCTCTCTCTCTCTCTCTCTCTCTCTCTCTCCCAGTGACTGGAGACGCCTTAAGGTTCAAGAAAGAACCACTACCCATGAGGTGGACAGTGGCCTACCCATGGAGAATCAAATTCCCATTTTGCAGAGTTCAACCGCAGCAGTTTCACTCTCCTTACATAAATTGTATAATGAATTCTTAAAGCTTATGGACAGTATGGACTGTATAACTTCAGTCAATTCGTTCATTGCAATGTTTATCAAAACAAAACATGACTTGTGAGGCTGTTGTCAACTCAAAGATTGGCAGTTGGGATGATAGTTTCTTTACCTATACACATTGAAGCTTAAGAATTCTTTACCATCTCATGTCTTTCACAACTAGGACCAGGCACTCTTTAAACTGACAGGTTTTTCATTTCTCAAGAATTCATAAGTACTTTCCTCTGTCTCTTCTTTTTCACTTTCATTAACTTCTTTATACTTCAATTAAGGCCCAGGCTTAATGATGACTTTTGTCTGTGAATGGAGCATCCGATAACAAAAGTAATGTAAACCAAAGCTTGGCTCCAACAAATGAGACGTGTTTGTGTTACATGTATGTATAATTCTTACGTAGAAATCTGTTTCCATACATCACTATACACGAAAACCTTGTGATATACTGTTTTTCAAATGTTTAAAATGTATTCTGTTGAAACACGGATTCATCAATTTATTTTCGGAAATTACCACAAGACGGTTGTGGACCAATTAATAATAAATGATGATGATGGTAACGTCAAATGCTTCGTCAGCCAGAGGTCTTGAATGTAAACCTAAATGAGCGTAACCACAGCCGACAATGTGCTGCTGACGCAGTCGGACAAAACTAAAAATAATTATAATAATAATAATAATAATAATAATGATAATAATAATAATAACTAACAATAATAATAATCATAATAATAAATCTTTATCCCTTGGGATAGGGGAGAAAGAATACATCCCATGTATTCCCTGCGTGTCATAGAAGGCGACTAAAACGGGAGGGAGCTGGGGGCTGGAAATCCTCCCCTCTCATTTCTAATTTTCCAAAAGAGGGAACAGAGAAAGGGGCCAAGCGAGGATATTTCCTCTAAGGCCCAGTCCTCTGTTCTTAAAGCTACCTCGCTAATGCGGGAAATGGCGAATGTGTATGAAACAAAATAATAATCTATGAATCACGATCAGTTTCACTCTTCCCAAAGTGAACATATTCTCCGTTCTCAGAGTCCTACAGAAGAGGCTAAGTAAACCGGTGTGTAATGTTCACTCGTGGTGTATTCATTTGTTTACAATCATCCGATGACCAAATTCTATGAAGGAGCCTTGGTGTTAACGAAAGGACGGCTCTGAGGACTCCTGCAGCCCAAGGCTACGCTACTTTCAACAGCAGGGAAATGTAGAGTTGCCCTAGAGGTGATTCAGCACTACATATGTACATCTAATGCGTTAGTATAGTCATGCAGGTAATGGCTATAGGTGACACGATATCAATGTCTCAATAGATAGTAAGACCTTAGTCCTTTAAACTCCTCTTGAGACTGTCTCCACCCACACTCCTATCAGTGCCTCTTGTTCTCTATCCTCCAATGTTACATTTTATTAATATATGTAAAAAGGGAAATAATTTCAGGGAATACTAAACCAAGACAAAGGCCAGTTTATCCTCCGGATACGAAGTTAAACTTCATCGCTTTTGTCTCTAACAACTCGACCAGGTCGTGATGTTGCTCCGACGTCCAGGCAGAGATAATCACACTAAAAGCCTGGACTTCCTCCGCTCGAACGTCAGATGCACCGGATTGAGTGGCAGTGGGAACCTACCAAAACAAAGTTTTCGTCCATCAAGCAATAGCTGGATGGTTGAAGACAATGCAGAAGGATGAGAAATATGAGGACGACCACACAAAACGTGTCGCTGACGTGCGGTGAGGCGCACAGTCGATGGCTGTTGAGACCTGTGGGCCTACACGTAGGTACATCGTCAAGGGCAACACCAGCACTTGAGTATTTACGAAAAATCAATCACAAAGAAATCTATTGAAAGTGTCTGAAAGTTCCTCACGTATGGTTGTGAGATGAAGCTCAGGCGATGCACTGGTAAGCCTCATGGTTGAGGAGTGTCGGCTACGATCGAGGCTGTATGCTTACCTGAACCACCAGGATGGGGGTTAGGCCAACGCTCCTCACGTCACATACGGCTTTCCTCAACAGTGCAGTAGCACACGAATGCCCCGAGACGTAACTTTAGATACGGTACGTGTACGATCGAAGGTGTACCGCCCCTTTCTCTCTCTGCCTGTCGGGACAGAGTGCGAGGAGCAACTCCCACCAAGCGTGTCCCACGTTCTGTCGATGTCTATCGAGACATTGGGTTCGGTACAGCTTCGACCAGGCGTATCCGAAGCTGTCTCTGCTTGTCGAGACAAGAGGGCTCGTCACAGCTTCGACCAGGAGTGGCTCAGGCTCCGTCTCCGCCTGACGAGACAGCTGGTTCGGCACAGCTTCATCCACTAAATTCCTACCGACAGTAAGACGCTCTATGAGCCTAAGTTATTCACTCACTCTCAAGCCAGTAGCTACTATATCCGAGGCCCAACAATAACAAAAGCGAAAAATTGCACCCATAAAGTCTAGCGGAAGCGGACGACAGCACGTCAATCCGTGTTTTATGAGTTACTCCAGGGAGCCAGCCTAGCCACCCCTCGAACGCTGCCGTCTTGATCGTTCTCGCCGGAATGACCAATTCGACGCCTCAGCGAACACCACGCTTAGTATGGGGACCCAGCATCGATAGCTCACTCATGTAACTTTACTAAAACGATATTCACAGACTGTACACACCATGTACTGACTCGCAGACAGATACCTCTCGCGTCTTGTAGCCTATTTCAAAGTAGAATTACGTTTGGGATTTCCAACGCTTCATTTAAACACGACGAATCGTTGATACAACTAACGGCTTCCTACAGGAAACTGGGAATGGGAAATAGCAACAGCAACGAACCTATCTACCAGAATGACAGATTTGTCTGCAGAGGCGCGAATAAAATAGGTCCTGGACATGAAGCAGAGCTTTTTTGATAATGTATCTGTGGTGTTGCTCTCAGCAAATCTTGTTGTCAGATCAAACCACTGACTGGTTTACCAAAACCATCTCTCTCTAGAGCCTCCGTTTTCTTTTCGGGTTTAGAGTACATGAACTTCCTTTTGACCTCCCGTATGACAACACGGGAATAAATCTCTATTAAAAGAAAAAAAAAGAGGAGTACAGAAGAGATCTGTCCCCGGGAAGCTGGAAGAGGAACGTCAACCCTGGTGGAGACCTGCATGAGACTCCCTGACAGGCTGCCTCAACCCACTTTTGCAACAGCGTCAGTAACGAATAAGAACGGTCGCGGAAAATTAGGAAAAACCTAAGGTACATGCAGGAGTGAGCGCTTGCATTAACGTGTCCATGACTTACTGCTGTGCTTCGCCCCCAGTGGGAGGTAACATACTCCTTAGTAATTTTGTTAAAGAGTTAAGGCCACGGTACTAAAACCCTTCATAAAACACCTGTAGATTCCAGCTAATCCTACAAATGATCGATCCTCACCTGCATTTCTAGGTGCGGGAAATTGCCTTACGGCTTTTATATTCTCAATATCAAAGGAAATTTCTCTCGTTCAATACATGCCGTAATATTCTATCCTGGTGCTTAGGACAATATAATCTTATTTTTCGCAAACTGGCTGCTTTCTCTAAGTTTCTCAGACGAGTAGATCTCCACTTAATCTCCTCAGAGATATAAGAAGCCCTCTATACTCTGTCGAAAAAGAATTCATCTTGATAAAGGAAGTTTTTTTTACGTTCTATGACCACGACTTCAAACATCACAACTACCATTGGTTCTCGTGGTCTTCTGCACAGAACACGTGTTTGTGCTCTTAGAACCATCTTAAAACACCTGATGAAGGTGTTCAAGATTTTCCTGTTGGTAGATGGAGCTTGACACTGACCGCGTTGATAACCCTAGTTGTTGATTGGCCTGGAACCCAATGAACGCACCAACTAGTGGCACTACACCAGTGAGCAGTGGTCAAGCGTCATCCGCATACATAATTCAGGGAATTTATTCTCACGCCATTCAAGAGCCTACCAGTATGTAAATGAATTACTTTATAATTCATTTCTCTAATGAAGTTGTAATCTAACGAAATCTAATTCTACATCAAATTTTACGAAAATATATAAATGATAGTAGGATTAAATTACAATGCTACATTCTCAGTGGAGGTTGTGCGTACGTAATTGGCATTTTACTGCACGAGTTATGCAGATACATCAGTAAACTAGTGTTGTTGGAAATACCTCCACACCCTACACTAATAGTCCTTCATTAACTGTGGCCCTGAAGCCATTAAATGGTCCTTCCAATGCAGCCCCTTTGCCAGCACTGTCAATTACCCAGAAAGAAATATCAGCATCAGTACCACAGCAGGATACGGGAGGCGAATGCCAACAGCCTCGTTGATCAGTAACCCTGGAGAACCTAACCATAAAGCAATACAGGAAGCAACCTGGGGATGACGAACACGGGATAACAACAGCTTGGTGGACCACTAACCCTAACCTGCTTCGAATGATTACATATCATACGTAAAAATCATTATACACAATAAATCCCACACAACAAGAAAAGGAAGTCCAGAACGACTGTACAGCACTACAGGTGGAAACTCCATAATCATCGAATTAGATTTGCTGCCTTATAACATTAAACCACCTACAGGGCACTGGTCCAACTACCAGTATACATTGCCGAGCACAAGAGACGCATCACTGTGGTGAGGCATAACACCCAAACCCCCCCGTGATCTATTTACATATGGAAGATCAAGAGGCAGTTCGATTTTTTACAGTCTCCCCCAGAAATGTTCCCTTGGCAACACCTTGAAAACCCAGGTATACTCAAAAGGTGCAAATTACAGTACATTTATTGGTACATAACGACAGTTCTAAAAAAAATCTCTCTCTCTCTCTCTCTCTCTCTCTCTCTCTCTCTCTCTCTCTCTCGTAGGTGGTAGGCAGCCA
This sequence comes from Panulirus ornatus, assembly GCF_036320965.1. Taxonomy (NCBI): domain Eukaryota; kingdom Metazoa; phylum Arthropoda; class Malacostraca; order Decapoda; family Palinuridae; genus Panulirus; species Panulirus ornatus. The sequence continues at coordinate 24,697,767 of NC_092291.1, forward strand.
CCGACCAGGGAGGTGTACTACCCGCCAGTGTACCGGGAGCGTTGGTGACGTCGTCTCCGTCTGTGAGCCAGCAAGTGTCACTCGTTTGGCCCAGGTCCACAGACATACACGTGACTCACACGACTCGTTCCTCGTAACTAGATTCTCTTCTGACTCACAAGACTCGTTCTTTGTACCTAGATTTTTCTGTGGTGAGTGTTGCGTGCGAGCCCTGGCTCTTGGTAAAATCTTGTAAATACTCTTAAGTTTTCTTTCTTTCATCCTCTCTCTCTCTCTCTCTCTCTCTCTCTCTCTCTCTCTCTCTCTCTCTCTCTATATATATATATATATATATATATATATATATATATATATATATATATATATATATTCCAGAAAGTCATTATACCATTTAAAGATCCACAAAGATGAGTGACATGACCATACCAGAAGCGAGTTAACAAACTTTCACGGTACAGATAACCTTCCAAACAATGAGCTTCGAATACTGTACATAAAAAACAACAGACAGATACACACAAGGACACACACAAGCACACACACACTCGGATAAAACACGCACAGAAGATGGTACACACACTGAGCCCATGAAGATGGTATACGCACGCACTCTTCACATAATGTTCAACAAATAAACACACTGTCCATACAGAAGAAAAATGAAAAAAAAAACTACAGAAGATAGACAAAAACTGACCACACATGGTCTCTATCCTTACAGCATAAGCCATGAGACTCTAAGAGGAAATGAACTGTGAGCAAGAAGATGCTACACACACACACACACACACACACACACACACACACACACACACACAGGACAGACTGGGGTCCAGTGAAAACCTTGGTCAGACCAATCATGCTGTATAACAAAGACACAATACAAAGTACACCCGAATGAAATGTATGTTCACTGTACGTATAAGGACCCGTCACATCGATAGCGGGTTCTTAGCACATTCAAACTCCAAACATTCCCAAAGAACACATTCTGAGCATCGCATATGCACAGTACACCCAAGGCCAATATAGAAGTCGACCTCCACCGACAAGGATAAACCATTTTCTGTAGAGATGTTCCGTCCGTCTCCAAGTTACATACAATGATAGCCTAGAAAATGAAACACAGCCACACAGTCTACTCGAGAGGATGTTACAGTCGTTCTAAGAGCAACAGCAGCGAAGGCAGCGATAGAATCTGTAATCCTACGACGACGGAATAAAACCTGAGGAATATATACGTCTGCCACCGGGAGAAAACGGGAGGTCACGGCAGGAGTGACAAAAAGACACCAGCAAGTAATTTCGCCGACAAGAATTACCTGACAGGAACAGTGATTGTGTCGTCCTACTTCAGCACAAGAGAGGAGAGAGAGAGAGAGAGAGAGAGAGAGAGAGAGAGAGAGAGAGAGAGAGAGAGAGAGAGAGAGAGAGAGAGAGAGAGAAATATTCGCAACTTCCCTCCACTCAGCCTACGTCAAACTACAGGCAAGACCAGCATTAACATTTTGCCCATAGTTCAAATTTCTTCTCGAGTACGTACCTTACATTGATTTCTGGGGTTCGTTCTTACCCTCGAAGGCAGATCTAAACCCCAGCGAAGTTTGTGAAAAAAGATGTCTTTGGTGGTGGCAGCCTTGCTGTTTCCATAACAACTGTCATTCATTCCTTTGTCTAAGCCACTGTCATCAATTCAGTGTACTTTGGGCTGTTGGGTTTCATGCTTCTTTGACAGTCCCACGACCCGCTTGAACACCATAGCAACAGATTAGGTCAAGTGTGTATAGCGGCGGGTTGACAGCGGCCCGCCTGCTTACCCTGAGACAAGAGGACAGGAAGTAAACAACGAGGGGGAGGGAACCATCCCCAGCAGTGCAGAGGCACCTCCCCCTGGCAGTCCTCCTCCCTCATCTCCGACTTGTGTGTATATACCTGAGCCACTCACCCGCCCCTTCAGAATCGGTCTTCCGCGCTTCCACAGCAGCGTCGCCTCTGGTGGAGCTCTGATCCCACCACCTTGCCTCTTGATCCATATACCCGCCGCCCCTCGCCGAGGGCATTGGGGGCCGGGGGTGGGGGGTTGTTAGGGTTAAGAGCACCACACGGGCCTCCAGCTTGAGCCGGATTACAGTCTCTTCCATGGGCAAGCACTAAACACGGACAATCCTTACAACAAGAGAGCCCGGGTTTTAAACCCCCCCGGATGTTGTGATCCATTCGAGAATGGAGATCTGTGTGGCTTAGGAAGGGAAGGAAGGATCCTCGAGGGCGAGGGTGAATGGACGAGTAGCTCTGAGGAAGGGTGGAGGCGGCTGGCTAGCTGGCTGGCTGGAGGGGCGACTGTCTTGTTTGCACCGCCGTCATCTTCCTCCCTCAGCTGTCATTCATTATGTAAGCCACCGCCTACTTAGCCCCGCTAGCGGCAGGGCATTCACGGAGGGGCCGTGGTCTCTTGATGCACCAGAAGGCCGCCTTCTCTGATTTCTCGATGCACCGAGGATCGTGGACTATCTGGTCTCTCGATGTAAAGAGCATTCAAGGTCTTTGATCTCTTAGGTGATCTGAGGGTACGGAATATCTCTGGTCTATTGATGGACAGTGACACACGGTCTTTGGCCTCTTGATACACCTGAGATCTCAGGTTTCTGGCCTCTCAACGTACCGGGAACCCGAAAACAACAGTCTTTTAATGTATCGGGACACTGAGGAGGAGGGGACGGGGGGGGGGGGGGGGGTGCCGTTCTCTCGATGTACTGAGATGTCATGCTCTCTCTCTCTCTCTCTCTCTCTCTCTCTCTCTCTCTCTCTCTCTCTCTCTCTCTCTCTCTCGGGACGTCGGAGTTCTATAGTCTGTTGCTCTCTGAGGAGGCCAGGAGTTACTTAGCTGCACTGGGACGCCCAGATTAAGCCGGGAGTTTCTTAATCTACCAAGGATGCTTGGATGGGAGGCACAAAAAATCTGCCGACGTTATCAACACAAATCAATCTTGCTCCTCAAGTAGCGACGGGGGTCTCTCGCGCTCTGGGGGCGCTGGGGGTCTCTTGCTCTGTGGGGGCGCTCGGGGTCTCTTGCTCTCTAGGGGCGCCAGGGGTCTCTTGCTCTCTGGGGGCGCCAGGGGTCTCTTGCTCTCTGGGGGAGCCATAGATCTCCTCTCTGGGGATACAGGGGATCCTAATGTACCAAAAACGAGCTAGGTCTCATTCTATCAAACGAGTTGCAGCACTCTCACCATAGCAAAACAAACCTATCATAAAATGTGAAATATACGAACCGTAAACTAAATATCTCCGGGATGGAACCAGGAAGGAAGAGAAGCAATCAGCCGTCCAAGAAATACGAGAACATCCTGAAAGATTTTTGGCCCACCGAGAACAGTAAACCGTAGATTCACAGATGACTGTAAGGAGATCCGCGAAATACGAGAATTACTATGAATCAGTGTTCAGCCAGCCAAAGATCTGAAGCTAAACGACCCCAGACGATTACTAAAACAGTGATTCCTCAATGTTTGTTGAAGTGGGCTGAGGTTGTCATCATATCACTGGAATTTAAGATGTCTTATGGCAGCGTGATACATGATTTTGGCTCCAGGTACAAGTTAAATTCATATCAAGAAATACAATGATCTACTGACAAAGGCACTAAGAGGTACCAAAGAGTCCTGCCCTATTACTGAAGAGTCAGGAGTCACATGCTGGACTTCTACTGACGAAGTAGATGCCTCAAGAGCACCTCGAGTCTTGTCGTATGGCGAAAATTACAGGCACCAGAGCGGTGCATTAATTGCCAGAGGTAACTTGACTCACTCGACCCCAGTAACACCCGGGGCAAGAGGGCGGCCAGACTCAGGTCACAAGGGCGGTCCCTGGGGAGCGTTGGTGACTGGCGAAGATCAGAAGGTCACTCAAGTCAAAAGCGGCTTGTTGCGGTGATCAATCGTAAGCTATGACCTCACGCTGATGACTACGGCAAGGTCAGCCAAGCCGTGGGGCGTGGGCAGCCGCCGAGCTTTTTACTGCTGTTCCCCCTGTGGATTAAGAGGTCACGTCAGGTCACTAGTTAGGCAGGGAATTATCAGTGATTTCGCCACCACGTCAAGTTAAACTTAGTGGATCGACATAGAATAATTGTCACCCCCAACAACTAAAGGGCCTTTATAACACTTCGGCCACTGGTAACATCCTTGAATGAACTAGGAAACATACGCTGAATAAACACAGAATTGGCAAAGGGTCTTTGACTAGAGTGGCAACCCTGTCTAACTTCCTTTTACTTACATCTCTTAACTTATGAAATTAGAATTTTTTGCAGACAAGGTGATTCAGTACAGATTCATCGAAGTACCAACCTTTTCCCAATGGGTCACAATGTGTCGATTAACAGTGATGTACTTACACTGATGATGGCCATCTTCTTATACCTCTTCTATCTGTCAGTCCCACATCTTACAGAGAGGCCAACAAACCGCAGACGAATCAGGCTAAAAGGACTTGTTATTACGTGTCTTACAACGGGTTGTTGATCGAGAAGTGATGTCCAACATGAATAATTCTTTAACTCCTTCACAAACATCAAGAACCCACGAAGACGAAGAATCTAAGATAAAGATAATCGCCTGATAACCTTATCTTCAACCAAACAACTCACCTCGTCTGATAACATGACGGAGGGAATGAATAACACTACCACTTTTCAATGCACTTACGGACTTGATTGTGGCTGGGTTGTAAGTTAAAAGACGAGGGAAACTGTAGAGCAAAAATTGTGCAGAGACCATTATTCACAGCCTTCACGAGGAAGAGTCAAAATTACTGTGAGCGACCGAAGTCACTCCGATTTTACTCCCAGAAGCGGGGACGCGAAATACATTTCTTTTCCTTGCTCTCCTCTCCTGCCTTAGCGTTGACGCAGCAAGGCCTGAGCGAGGAGGGAAACGTCCTTGCTTTGCTCCTTCTATGGTTCTTACCTCTAGAAGTTTATATAATACAGGAGAACAAGAGTCCCAGCCCTGCCAATCCCGTCCTTCGTAAGTAGTTGCCTTGCACGGCACGCGGGAGATAATGTGGGTAGCATTATTCCTGCCTATAACCCCAGGGATATAACATGATATACATAAGCTCCCAAGTAAATTCCATTGTGGAACGATACACAAGGAAGACTAACAAGTGACATCGAAGTCTCGATTGTAACATCGAAGTCAAGAAGCCGTATGCACCATCACCGAGAAAAGTCCTTTCCTCTGCCCTCCTGATGACATGTGACCCTAGACACCAAGTCAATGTCAAGATAAGATCTGCTGGAGTGGTTGGTTGGTTGGTACACCTCACTTAACCAACTTCTTCGCAGATCCTGGTAAATCTAGACCAAGTTCCATCCTCCGAGACATACATCGAGCCTTGACTCGAAATATCGTAGCATTCTTCTGAATCTGGAAGTTTACGTCTCGGTCATTGTGTAGGAGCTTAGCCCAGCGACGAAGCCACTGACAGGTCTTGCTACGCTTACCAGATTTTCAGAGAGCGACAACAAAGGGTCCAGACTTATGTCAGTGACACGATCGAGAGAAAATGTTTCGACATCCAAGCCCTAAAAATTGCTCTACAATCTGTCAACAAAGATCTGAA